>NW_020203519.1:0-19176 GCF_001531365.2 Cynara cardunculus var. scolymus | reverse complement strand
TTCTACAACTGTTTAGTATTCTTGTAGACCCTTTGGGACCAACAAAAGCCTTGGTCCGCTCCTTGTAGATCTTGGAGCTCTCGTATGCGTTGTTTTTTATTTCCTCTAACTCTTGAAGTTGTAGCTTCCTTAGAACTCCCGCGTCATCCATTCGCATGTTACACTTCTTGACAGCCCAAAAGGCCTTGTGCTCTAGTTCAACAGGTAGATGACATGGTTTACCATAAACTAATCAAAAAGGAGACATACCTATAGGTGTTTTGTAGGCCGTACGGTAGGCCCACAAAGTATCGTCCAAACGCTCGGTCCAATCCTTGCGATTAGGATTTACGGTCTACTCTAGAATGGATTTGATCTCCCTGTTAGAGACTTCGGCTTGCCCGTTGGATTGAGGATGGTATCCGGTGAGTGACATGGTACTTCTTATGACGGCCCTTGGTTCGCCGAACCTGGCGAAGATGTTAGATCTTAGGAAAGCTGAAACAGTACGAGCATCGTCAGTTCTGGTGGCTTTAGCTTCCACCCATTTCGAGACATAATCGACACACAATAAAATATAGGTAAATCCAGAAGAGGCGGAAAAGGGTCCCATGATGTTAGACCCCATAAGTCTTATGCATGGAAGTAATGAAGACAAACAAGTGATGAAGAACCAGAAGGCCGATTGAATACTTCAAGACAAAATGACTAAGTCTGAAGAACAACCGAAGGGTCGATGAACTGATCAGAGATGCGATGGAAAGTCCATCTTCATAACCCCTCTGGGTATCAACACTTGGAGTTTTCCTCACTAGTTCAACCAAAGGCAAACGATGAATATATGAAGATAAGTTTGAACTCATACCCCATGGAAGACAGCTGGAGATGACCAATCAACAGCTGGATTTTACAAAGTTTATCTAGTTTTTATGATTATTCATGTTTAGATAAGCTTTATCTGTTCGTAGAAGATTAGCTAAATAGTCTCACTAGATAGTTATCTTCTTAGTTAGATTACTAGTATAAAGTTAGATTACTAGTATAAATAGGTGGTTAGGCCTATTGTAATCTTTGACCACTTTACGTTTTTCATATTTATTGAAAAAAAAAAGTAAAACCTTTTGACACTCAAGTATATTCTTTGAACGTTTATCAATTGTTCTTGAGTGTTCATCATTTTGTTCATCCAAACACTATAATTTGGTTATTCTTAACTTAATTATTAGTGTTATTGAGAGATCTGGGATCAACAATTGGTATCAGAGCCAATTGATTGTTTTTCCAATCAAACGATCATTAAAAATCTCTCAATTCACGTTTTTCATAAAAACATCTTCTCTAAGACGTAAATTTTTCTCTTCCAAATCTTAAATGGCCAACTGGAATTCTGCTTATAGTGTTGGTTCCTTCACCAAACCTCCAACTCTTCAAAGAGAAGAGTATCCACAATGGAGGATACGGATGGTAAACTTTCTGGAAGGGATGGACAGAAATCTTCTGCGATCTGTCATGGAGGGTCCCTACGTTCCACAGACTCTTGTTCCAAGAGTCCCAGGAACAAATACCACAGCAGAAATTCCTGCCTATTACATGCCCAAGGATGAGAAGAATTGGGATGAAGACGATATAGAGCGCGTGGAGACTGACAAGAAGGCCAAAAGACTGATTATCATGGCCATTCCCAATGAAATCTTCCAATCCCTTGATGCATGTTCAACAACAAAGGAACTATGAGATGAGCTGAAGAAAAGGATGTTTCAAGGACCTCCACCAGAGACCACAAGAAGAAAGGAAAGAAAGCACTGGTAGCAGAATCTGAATCTGAGGACGAGACATCGGAATCAGATGATGATATCAAAGCCTTTGCCAAATCTCTGGCCTTGATCACAAAATAATTCTAGAAAAAGTTCATCAAAAAGCCCTATGAACAAAGAGAATTCAAGAGGGAAAAGTACCAGCCATCCAATGATAGGAAGCCATCGAAATTTTATCATAGGAAAGACAGAAGAGATGGAAGAGAAGAGAAAGAAGACATAAAAGAAGATAGAAAAGAGGAAAAGAAAGAAGACAGAGACGGTAGGAAAAATGACCTTCGCTGCTTTAGGTGCGGGAAAATTGGTCATTTTTCCAAAGAATGCAGAGGACGATTGGTAAAGGATGTTGATTACTATAAAAATAAATATAAATACAATCCAAGAGAGCGAAGCCTGATGGCTGAGAAAGAAAATTGGGTGTCTGATTCTTCATCCGATGAAGATGATAAAGCACTCATCTGTCTGATGGCCACGTCCAATGCATAATCCGCCTCTGACACTGATGATCAGGTATGTGAGTCTACTATCAATAAAACCAACTCTGCTCCATCTGAGCTAGAGTTAAGGGTAATAAAACTTTCAGAGGACTTCTTGAAATTAAAAGAAAAATTAAATTTTGAAAAATCTGAAAGACTTAAAGCGGAAAAAGAATTCAGTTTCTACAAGAGAGAGACTGATCTTCTAACCGAAGAAAAAGCCGAAATCATGAAAGAAAAGACTCGCATCGCCACTCTTAAAAAATTAGAGGAAGAAAAACTTCTGTAAATAAACAAGTGAGTAACCAAAGACTTAGAAAAGAAGACTAAGGCCTTAAAAGAATACGAGACAGAGAGACTTAACTCAGTAGCTCCCAAATATTTCTTTCAAAAGGAAAGGGAGATTTTTCACAAGAAGCTTCAAACCAATGAGCTTCTGATGAAGAAATACAAGGATGCCCAAGATGTGTATGAAAAGTTAAACGGTCAAACGGACACTCAAGGGATTGGATTCAATAAATTGGATGCATTCACAAACCTGACTTTATCCCGAAACCAAAAGCAAAATTTGAAAGAGTTAAAGTCAATGAAAAAACTGTCGTTTTAAGACAGGATTTTGAAAACATGGTGTACGAGAGCAGTACGAGTAAGAATTCTGATGAAGTGAACGACGCCTCCAAATCAGAGACCGATGCAAACCCTATGGTTAAATCAGAGTCGCTGGTTGTCAATCCTATTTCATCAGCAAGTACTGTTAATGAAAAAGAGAATCCTAGTAAGGAACCATTAGCTGATGAATCAATGAACCATCTAAGTAACATTGGAAGTTCGTCTAAGTCAAAAACGATGGAACCCCCAACAGATCACTCTGAATCATCAACCTCTAAACCCACACCTCCCTCAAACATCCATGATAATTTTGATTTCGAGAAATTAGCGAGAGACTTTCTTGATTCTGAATCTGAAGAAGAGATAGTCTGTGAATCACCAAAGATCATTGAGGATAAGAAGCCTCAAAACTTCAAACCCTCAATGAAATCTGATGTTCCACCATCGATGAAATCTTCAGACAAAGGAAAAGGAAAGCTGAGCAATATCAAATCTGCTAACGATAACTCACAAGGCCCTAGTAAAACTTCTAAGTTCATTAAGTTTACTCATGCACAAAAATAGAAGTGGCCTTCCTCTGAGAAATCTAACCACCACTTTTCCTCTCATTCAGTTGAAGAAAAGCAGTCCTTCCTCAGATGTAAAGAAGTAAAGACCAAGACCTCCACAAATAAAAAATCTGAACTAGATAGGAAGTTTGTAAAAACAACCGATGCTAGGACAGGATTTACATCCCCTGCATTTACTTCTTCATTTATATCGAATAAAAAGAACGTTAGACATTCTTATGCAAAGAATCATAATTGTCAATGTTTAGCTCTTTTACAAAACCTGAGGAACCACATGTTGACACATTGCTGCATATTCTCCAAACACGTTTATCACTATGAAAACGTGAAAAAGCCCAAGTCTAAGGGCAAGGCAAATGCAAACAAACCCAAGCCTGCAAAGGCTAACGGTGATGAAAAGAGAGAGGTATCTCCCACTAACAAACGTGGACCCATTATGAAATGGGTACCTAAAACCCCTTAATTTGTCTTGCAGGACCAGCATGTGCAACCATGGTTTATGGATTCAGGTTGCTCCAGACACATGACTGGTGAAAAAAGTCAGTTGTCCACCATCAAGAAATCTGGAGGCTCTGTCACTTTTGGAGACAACAGCAAGAGTACCATCAAGGGATACGGAACTCTCATCAAAGGCAACATCTCCATCAGCAAAGTGGCTTATGTTGAAGGTTTGAAGCACAGTTTACTAAGCATAAGCCAGTTCTGCGACAAGGATCTTGAAGTCAGATTTCGCAAGGGTTTTTGTGTCATAGAAATAAAGCCCGATCAAACCATCACCAAGGCTAAGAGAGAAGGAAATCTCTATCTTCTGGATTTTCAATCCTCTAAGGAACAAGACACCATTTACCTTGTTTCCCATAAGAGCGATGGAAATTGGCTATGGCCCCAGAGGTTCTCACATATGAATTTTGATGTTTTAAGAAAGCGAGCCAAACAGAAGCTGGTCAAGGGGATTCTTGATCTCAACTTTGAAAAAGATCATCTATGCTCAACCTGCGAGATGGGAAAGCTAAAACGGGCCTCTTACAGAACAAAGTCAGAAACCTCCTGCACCAAGCCCTTGCACATGATCCACATTGATCTCTGTGGGCCCATATCTACACAAAGCCTCTCAGAAAAGAAGTACATATTGGTACTAATTAATGAATACTCCAGATACACCTGGGTTGAGTTTGTGAAGAAGGAATCAGATGTTCCTGACCTACTCATTGGGGTGATGAAAAAACTCGAAGTCCTTCTACAATGAAAACTCATTAAAGTTAGAAGCGACAATGGAATTGAATTAAGAAAATGCCAGAATCGATGATACCTCATCAATGAAGGCATATCACAAAACTTTTCAGTAGCCAGAACCCCACAACAGAATGGAGTGGTAGAGGGAAGGAACAGAACCTTCGTGGAAGCAGCAAGGACCATGCTTGCTTCATCGGAGTTACCTATCACCTTCTGGGCTGAAGCAATTTCTATTGCATGCTTCACCCAATGAGAAGACACCCTATGAGCTCATCAATCAGAGAAGACCAAATGTCAAGTATTTCCATGTCATTGGGTGCAAATGCTTTGTACTCAATGATAGGGAATATCTTGGCAAGTTTGACAAGAAAGCTGATGAATGGATCTTTCTAGGATACTCTGAAACCGCAAATGCCTACATAGTCTACATCAAAAGGACAAAAATTGTTATAGAAAGCATCAATGAGTCATTTGATGACTCTACACCAATGACTTCTAGACACAGCAGTTCAGGACTCGGACTTCAACAGAGAGCATCTGATTCATCACTTGGCAGACCCAATGAATCAGAGTTAGCTCAATTATTTGAAGACATCTTTGAAGAAGAAGTAATCTCTTGACATGCCCCTACTGCAAAATCCACTTCCAGAACCGATGAAGAACATGAAGTCTCCAATGCTAAAGGTACAACTCTTACTGAAACTCATGTTACTTCACCTTCTACTTCTTCTGTGTCTTAAGATTAAGAAAAAGAACCAGAGTCTCACACTGGAGATGATCTCTTCGAGGGGGAGCAAGCAGTTCCATTGGTCCATGAAGAACTGCATCCTGTTGCTCCAGAACCCCAGTCAAGCACCAAGTGGACAAAAAACCACCCACATCATCAAATCATTGGTGATCCAACATCTGGTGTCAAGACGAGATCAGCAACAGCCAATGAATGCCTCTTCGCCAACTTTCTTAGCAGGATAGAACCAAAGAAAATTTCTGAAGCCCTACAAGACCCAAAATGGATAGACGCGATGCAAGAAGAACTACTCTAGTTTGAGAGAAACAAGGTATGGTCCATCATGCCTCTACCCAAAGGGAAGATAACCATAGGAACCAAATGGGTCTTCAGAAATAAGAAGGACGAAGATGGCATAGTCATAAGGAACAAGGCCAGGCTTGTTGCCAAGGGCTACTTCCAGGAAGAAGGGATTGACTACGATGAAACATTTGCTCCCGTCGCAAGACTTGAAGCCATCAGGATATTCCTAGCCTATGCAGCTCACAAAGGCTTTAAGGTCTATCAGATGGATGTCAAGTCTTCCTTCCTAAATGGAAAACTTCAAGAAGAAGTATATGTGCAGCAGTCCCCTGGGTTTGAAGATCCAAAACATCCAGAGTACGTCCACTTTCTGGACAAAGCCCTCTATGGGCTGAAGCAAGCACCCAGGGCCTGGTATGAAACTCTATCCACCTTTCTCATTAACAATGGATTCGAAAAAGGTACAATCGATACAAACCTCTTTCTCAAGAAGCATAAAAGTGACATACTACTTGTACAAATATATGTGGACGACATCAAATTTGGCTCTACAAATGCAAAACATTGCAAAAAATTCTCAGAGCTGATGAAAAGCAAATTTGAGATGAGTATGATGGGAGAACTTAATTTCTTCCTTGGTCTTCAAATAAAACAAACTTCAGAAGGGATTTTCATCAATCAGTCCAAGTATGTGACTGACCTTCTGAAGAAATACTCTCTCTCAAATTCATCATCAATGAGAACACCTATGGCTATAGGAGCTAAGTTATTTGCTGATCCATCAGGCAAATCTGTGGATGTAACAACATACAGAGGCATGATTGGATCACTCCTATATTTAACTGCTAGTAGACCAGACATTATGTTTGCTACATGTCTTTATGCAAGGTATCAACCTAATCCTAAGGAATCTCACTTCTCTGCAGTCAAGAGGATCTTTGATACATTAAAGGAACCCTTTCATTGGGTCTCTGGTATCCTAAGAACTCTGGATTTGATCTAATAGCCTACACAGATGCAGATCATGCAGATTGCAAGCTTGATAGAAAGAATACGTCTGGAAGCTGTCAACTCTTGGGTGACAAGCTGGTATTTTGGACATCCAGAAAAAACAAAATTGAGTTTTAACATCTACAACAGAAGCAGAATATGTTGCTGCTGCTAGTTGTTGTTCACAAGTTCTCTGGATGAAGACTCAGCTTAAGGACTATGGCTTTCAATATAAAAAATACCAATCCTCTATGACTCCAAGAGTGCAATAGCCATCTCTGCAAATCCTGTGCAGCACTCTAAGACCAAGCACATCGATGTAAAGTACCACTTTCTGAAAGACAATGTTGAAAAAGGTAACATAGAGATGTACTTTTTTCCCACTGAGATTCAACTTGCTGACATCTTCACAAAAGCTCTTGATGAGAAAAAAAATTTATTCCTAATCAGCAAGATGGGTATGTTGAATCTCACCACTTAAAGGCAATCATTAGTTTGAAACCAGAGATCCTCAATATCTCATGGTTATGCCTATAAGTGATAAATATCATAATGGCCATAAACACCAAGTACTCTAAACCAAACCCTCTAGTTCTAAAGACCAGAGCCTCTTGCCATTTAGAAACACTTGATTAAATTTTGGCTCAAATGTTTTCATCGCCTTTGCAACCAGAGACCTCTGGTCCAAAGCAAATACTTGGTATTTTTCCCCAAGTACTTTCTTCCAAACCAGAGCCTCTGGTTGTATAGACCAGAGCCTCTGGATGCCAATTCTTTGAGACCAGAGCCTCTTTGGTCTCAAACTTGGACTTCCTTAATCATTCATGCATGTAACCAAGTCATATTCCATCACCTTTGGAACCAGAGACCTCTGGTCCAAAGCCAATACTTTGTGAACTTTTTCACTAAGTATTCTTTTCTCAACCAGAGCCTCTGATTCTAAAGACCAGAGCATCTGGATTAAAAGTCTTTGGAACCAGAGCCCTCTGGTCTCAAAGACCCATCCATTGCACACATACTTTCATGCACTTAACCAAATTCATAATTCTTTGCATCGCCTTCGCAACCAAAGCCTCTGGTTCTAAAGACCAGAGCCTTTGGGTTTGTTGTCTTTGGAACCAGAGCCCTGTGGTCTCAAAGACCCATTCATTTTCATATCCACTCACACACTTAGCCACATTTAATATAAATTTTCATCATCATTCACAACCAGAGCCTCTGGTTGTATAGACTAGAGCCTCTGGTCATCAAAAACAACCTCTTTCTTGTTTCTAAGGGGAGTTTTTAAACTCAAATCTCATCCTCATGCATCATTTGAGGGGGAGCTTTTCATTCATCATGAATTTTCATTGCATGAATATGCATTTTCCATCCCAGAGCCTCTGGTTCTACTATCCAGAGCCTCTGGACACCAAAAATGCTATATAAATGATAAATAAAACATTTGTATTCAACCAGAGCCCCTCTTGTCCTACATAATGGGTTGTCCATGCTTAACCAGAGCCTCTGGTTTGTATATCCAAGGCTCATTATTCATACAACCCAACATTCCATCAATGAACTTGTTCATCACTCTCAACCAGAGACCTCTGGTTCCCCATCCAAAAAGTCATGATCAACTAGAGACCTCTAGTTCCCCATCCAAAGAAGTCATGAACAACCAGAGCGTCTCTGGTTCCATGACAAAATCATTTTCATCCAAAAACCCATCCTTAATTGAAAATTCTCCAAAGATTATACAAAATTACAGCTTTTGTGACTAAAAACTATACAACATGGGTTTTTAGAAGACCAAAACTTCGTAATTAGTATTTATCTTACAATTAGATGGAATTTTAAATATAATTTTTTTTGGATTGAAATTCAAGAAATATTATTTGAGATAATTATTTAATTATCTCAAATAATCCAAACGTCATCTTACACACGCCTGCCATTCCAACAGCCTGTTCCCCATAAACCCCTTCACATTACCCATCCACCCTCCCCACATTGACACGTGTCCTCCAACATTAATGACATGATACAATCAAGATGGCACACGATCCCCACCAAATCAACTTTTTGCCAAACGTCTCCCACCATAATGATTAACCTATTAAGATATTATTTTCCTCAAAACCGTTTCCCATTCTCCACCTATAAATAACCTTCTTCCCCAACCTTTTCTTCTTTACGCTTCCTAAACCTGTAAACACTAAAGACGACCTGCAAAAATCAAAACCTGCAACTTCAACAGCAATGGCTTCTTCCGCCTCCCACGAATCGAACAACAACGACAGCCATGTGCAATCAAGCCAAACAATCACGCTATAGACCTATGAACCAACCTGTTTGAAGAAAGGTTTGCAATTATGATTGAATTTTTTCAAAACTGCATCCTCCAACCCGCCTTGACCTTCACTGACAATGGTGTACCTCTCAAGTACGTCCAACAGTATTGGCAAACTTGTGAATTCATCCCCAAAAGCCATAGAATCATGGGGGGACATAGATGCCCCAAACGACATGGTTTGCTCGGTCAAAATATCCCGAGCAAAGGTCTCCAAAGTCCTTTGCATTCCCACCCTATAAGAACTTCACATTGACCAATACGTCGAGCCACCCACAAGTTCCGACAACCTCCGTGTCATCAGAATGCTAGGTTACAATCGTGACCTACGCAACGCCTCCGACTTCAAGAGGCAGTTCTTGCCTCCAATGTGGAATATGTTCTTTTTCATATTGAACAGAGCTCTGACCTGCAAACGAGGGTCGATGGATCAGGGAAACATCAACATCATGATGATAATATACTGCCTCTTCTTCAACCTACCGCTGGACTATGCCTTCCTCATCTACAATGAGATCCACGCAACGGTAGTCAAGAAATGTGAACTCAAGGCCGCAGGAAAGCCGTTGACTTCTGCTCTCTTCCCATGATTCCTCGCTCTCTTCATAAGGGACGTGATGAGGCGACATGATCTAGCGGCCGATGAACCGTACACTCCACAGTTCCTAATGAACGGCCATCGACCTACGATCTCCAAGGAAGGCTACACCATGGAGAGAACAGTTTCATACGCCATGCTCAGCGTCATACCAGAGACGTCTGAGATAAGGCAGAAGTATGAACGCTCTCTGTTGTCCCATAAACCAAGGGCAGCTACCCCAGAGCACTTAGAGCCGTCCCCTAATACTAACGAGGGAGCACAGGAGTCATCTTCATCGGATGATGATGATGACACTCCTCCTGCATCCCCCGACCCTTCACATACAATTCCCATCCCCTCTTCCCAAAGGGCAACCACCATCACTACCCCTGGCGATCAAGGCCAAAGGGGTATTGAACATGGATGACCTAGTCCAATCCCCATCCCAGCCAGCCATCCAGAGGCCACTCTTCGGGCCTCTGGAGATGATGTAGCCGAGGAACCTCACCATCCATCGCCCCTCTCCCAACAGAGGGGCGATGAAGACATAAGAGCCACATCGTCTCATGGCTCGACACCACCCATCACACACCCAGAAGCATGTGTTGCTTCTAGCATTGCTATTCCCCAAGATTGTTCAGAGCGATCTCCCATTCATGCACATCCCCCTTCGATACTTGATCTAGTAAAGGGGAAACACATCTACTTCTCTTCCTCGTCCTCTGAAGCTGAAGAAGAAGAAGAAGATGTCGCAATATCAGGAGATAGCTCTTCATTAGAGGGTTATCGAGGACTTGGTGGAAGTCCTTCAATGCCTACATTTTCACAAGGCATTGAAGGCGCCTCTGGAGCTGAGGCTCAACCTGCAGCATCCGTTGCTGTAGGGGTTACCCTTGTGGCTGATCTAGTCACAAAGGTTGAGTTCCAAGCCTTTGTAGACTTGATTCAGCGGTCCTTGGAAGACCTAAAACTCATCATCCAAGGGATTGTCGACAACCCCCCATCCATCGATCTAACCCCCATTCTACAGTCCTTTGCAACCCTCGAAACCCAAACCAGAGACAACACACCCTGCCTCCAAATGATACAACAAACCATCACCCAACACCATAACACCTCATCCACCTTTGACACCCAAAGAAACCAACTTATGATGAACTCCATTGCCACCCTCACGACCTAGGAAACTGCGACCAATGAGACCATAGCCTCCATCACCGCCCAAATAAACACCATCTCCCAAACCCTTAACACCCTTCTAGCCAACATAATCTCCCAAATCCCTTAACCTACCCCACCCCAACATCATCAATTAATGAAACCTTAGCCTCCCTCTCCAACCAAATGACCACCATCCAAACCACCCTAACCCAACTCCCAACTACTATAATAGCCTAAATACCCCAACCACCCCCATCTCCACCACCCACCAAAGTACCATCTGTTGGTCCCGTAAGGGTCTACAAGAATAGAAACAGTTTGTAGAAAGGGGGGATGAATACAAACATAGTATTTTTAAATTTAAAATATATATTGATAGAGAAGATCAATACAGATTTTACAAGACTGTTTCCAGAAAGATAAGGTAATGAAAACCTATCTAAACAATCTTTGGTTACACACAGATGTTTAGCAAATACAAGAAAAGAGATTGCTAAAAGGAAGATCATTTACTTAAGCTAGAAGTTGCTTGAAGTAAGAATATGGTTAGAGAGAGATGGGCTCTCTGCATGGAGAAGAAACACTTCTATTTATACCCAGTGCATTAAATGTTCATTTAATGCAATATGATAGGTTTAGAGTGCGTGTCAAGCCTTAAGAGGAAGGCTTGTCCTTTGCTATAGTGAATAGTACAAAAGCACTATTTCTGAGCAGACATCCTTGCCTAAAGTTGTTGGACAAAGAGTCGACTAATCGGCTCCGTACCGTACTAACTTTTGCAAGGGTATGAGTTTGTCCTTTGTGTGCATAAGGACAAGACAACAACAATTATGCTAAACAAGCTTCCTTTGATCGCTGAATGCTAGAATGACCTGGAGGTCTCATCTTCATTCGCTGAAGCTAGAGCAGTCTTCACACATATGTAGACAGGCTTGTAATCACTAAATACCGCTTCAGATCACGTACTCGCCAGTCTCTAATCTTCAGTTTCAGTCTTTGACGTTTGCTGAAGGTTCTTTGGTGTGAGTGTTGTCTTCTTGAAGTATTGTTGTCTCTGATGAATTTACAATGCAAGTTTTTCAGCGATCACTGAACATACTCAGTGATGATCGTTGGAACTGAAAATACAGAAACACAAATACAACGTTAAAGGRAAAAGGGATTATCATCAAATCACTGAGAGAGAGGATCAACACCATCCTTCGATGATGCCCTCTCTTCCTTCGCTGTAGAGTTGAAGGACATCATCGCCAGCCTTCTCATTCCTCCATCCACATCCACCTCCATTGTCGTGCCCCCACCCGCTTCATCATCGAGCACGGAGTTTGCTACCAGAGCCGATCTTAGGGATCTATCAAAGGCTCTTATCTCATTGTTCAATGAGATAAGTGCAAAGTTTGCTACCAGGTCGATTGAGCCAACAAATTCATTGAAGAAGAGTCTCTTACAACAGCAAGATCGAACGAACTCTCTTCTTCGCTCCATGGAACAACAGCGCAACAGGGATCGAGTGTGCACACTAGCCTACCACATCCGACTATGGAAGAAAAACAGGAGCAGAGCCTCATGTTCATCAAGCCGCCCCCTCAAAAGGAGAGGACATGAGGATCCAGACCCCGATGATCAAGGTCTTGGTCCTCATGAGGGGGAGAATCAGGCCACCACTACACAACAAATAGAATCTACTACACCATCACCACCACCTCAAACACAAGACCAACCACCACCAACAACTCAAGGAACCCAAGCGAGGGAACCAGAGGCTCAGCCCTCTGAAGATGTATACAATGTACATGTTCCCTTCGCCACCTCCCAAGAACGTATCGAGTTGAGCTCATCATCCGATGAAGAACCATCAACCCCACAAACAGAAACTAATCCACCTTTCACTCCATCACCAACACCCAACCTACCCTTAACCCCTTCACCAACCCTACACACCACAGAACCCTTCACCACCTTACCTATACAACCATAACCCACAATAATCCAACCTTCATCACCACAACAACCTCCAACCCAAACACAACCCAATAAACCAAAAACCACCCAAATAGAAACCCATGAACCTGAAACCACCCCACTTGAGCCCAATGAACCAGAGCTACCCCAATCCGTGCCAACCCAAACCATTCCATCACCAACCCACTCTCAACCCTTAGCCCAAACACAACCCACAACCCAACCAACACAGGTGCAAGCAGATGTTCCCTCTTCATCGAGGCACCCTCCTCAAGGATCGTTGATGAAATCATCGCCAACATGGAGTCGTTGAGGAGACATCTTGAGGTGCCGCCAAGGGAGCCAATCATGATGGAAAACATCCATCAATATCTATATCATGATCGCGATGAGGGTTTGACTCTCAATCCTCTAATACTTTTGCTAGAATCCATGAACCTCCTGCGCCATAGGTTTGTTAGACATACTACCCAACCACCACATGCTGTCTTTTCAAACGATGGAATAAGGTTGGTAATGGACATCAAGATGAGGACCTTCGCCAACAGAGGCATCAAGTGCATCGAGTACACAATGGAGCGAGCCCATGGTCAAGTCAGCGTCTTCAATGACAATGACTTGATTAATCTCAATCCCTATGACTTGATTGAGCTTTATGCATACACGACTCAGCGACAGGATCAGGGCATACGATTTGGGATGGCGAACAGAGCGATCGTACAGACGATGGACACCTTGGTGAAGCATAGAGCCAAGAGCAATTTTGAAATTACTCTTCAGCTTGGCATCTATAAACTATCTTGCACTCCACCCGATGAAGACTTCCCTGGCCTGCAGGAGAAGAGATCTGCCTCTGTATTAACTCAACCAGAACTTGGTATGGTTTTCAAAAATGAATTTGGAGCTAAAAAGTTTTTCAGACTAACTGAAGCCTTCAAGTACTCAAGTGAAACACTTGAATGGTTTCAGAAAGTCATCAGAGACAGGTTAGGCAGACCTCATGTACCGATGGAAGAGGGACAGAGACTAATTCATGAGATCTCTACAGTCATCCAATACAGAGGACTGTTAATGCGCTTTTGGGAAATATCACAAGGGAGACCATGAATGTAGTTTTACTTATGCTTTGTATTGTAATATCTTTCATTCCATCACTGTAAGAATTCATCATTTTGTTCGAATGAAAATTTGGCAAAAGATTTTTTTCTTTAGAATAGTCTCTGTTCTTCGTTTATACTTTAAATGTTCATAGAATAGTTCATGTTTGCTCTTTCATTACATAGGTGGAGATTGTTAGACCCCATAAGTCTTATGCATGGAAGTAATAAAGACAAAGAAGTGATGAAGAACCATAAGGCTGATTGAAGACTTCAAGGCAAAATGACTAAGTCTGAAGAACAACCAGAGGGTCGATGAACTGACCAGAGATGCGATGGAAAGTCCATCTTCATAACCCCTCTGGGTATCAACACTTGGAGTTTTCCTCACTATTTCAACCAGAGGCAAGCGATGAAGATATGAAGATAAGGTTGAACTCATACCCCATGGAAGACAGCTGGAGATAATAAATCAACAGCTGGATTCTACAAAGTTTATCTAGTTTTTATGATTATCCATGTTTAGATAAGTTTTATCTGTTCGTAGAAGATTAGCTAAATAGTCTCACTAGATAGTTATCTTCTTAGTTATATTACTAGTATAAATAAGTGGTTAGGCCTATTGTAATCTTTGACCTCTTTACGTTTTTCATATTTATTAAAAAAAGTAAAACCTTTTGACACTCAAGTATATTCTTTGAACGTTTATCAATTATTCTTGAGTGTTCATCATTTTGTTCATCCAAACACTATAATTTGATTATTCCTAACTTAATTATTAGTGTTATTGAGAGATCTGGGATCAACACATGAAATCAATACCCCATACATCAAAGATTTCACAAAATAAAATCGGGTTTTGGAGCATCAGATTTCGTGGTCCGATATTCCCTGTCTTTTGGCACCTATCACAACTCTTGCAAAACATATAAGTGTCTTTAAAAATGGATGGCCAAAACAAGCCACAATTAAGCACTTTGTGTGTTGTACGCTTTAGACCAAAATGTCCCCCACAAGCATATTTGTGACAAACACGAAGTACACTTTGTACTTCATGTTGGGGGACACATCGCCTGATAATCTGATCAGAGCAATGCTTCCAAAGGTAGGGGTCATCCCAAACATAATACTTCGCTTGACTTTTAATCCTATCCTTTTTAGTTCTAGTCAACGCACCTGGCAAAGTGTTGGTAACTAGATAGTTCACTAAGTCGGTGTACCAAGGTGTCGTCTCTTGAATGGTTAGAAGATGCTCGTCCGAAAATTCATCCTTCAAGGTAGAAGGATCCTCACCATTTAGCAAATGGCTCAAATGATCGGCCACCAAGTTCTCCTATTCGCTCTTATCCCGAATCTCTAGGTTGAACTCTTGTAGAAGCAACATCTAATGATAAGGCGAGGCTTGGCATCCTTCTTCTTCATTAAATATTTAAGAGCTACATGATCAGAAAAAACTATCACTTTAGTACCAAGTAAATACTGACGAAAATTCTCTAAAGCAAATACTATGGCCAAAAGCTCCTTCTCTGTCGTTGAATAGTTGCTTTGGGCACTATCCAATGTCCAAGAAGCATAGTATATCACGTGTGGGTCCTTACCAAACTTTTGTCCCAGAACAGCCTTGACCGCATAATTACTCGCATCACACACGATCTCAAAAGGGAGATCCCAATTTGGGGGCCGAATTACGGGTGCAGAAGTTAACTTATCTTTTAATTCATTGAATGCCTTCTTGCATTCACCATCAAAGTGGAAGTCCACATCCTTTTGTAAGAGACATCAAACTGGTCTGGTTATCTTCGAAAAATCCTTAATGAATCTCCTACCTAACCCTGCATGACCAAGGAAAGAACAGACTTCCCTAACACAAGTGGAGTAAGGTAGAGTTTTAATGACATCTATTTTGGACTTGTCTACCTCTATACCCTTCTTTGAAACAATATGACCCAAGATAAGACCATGAGTAACCATAAAGTGACATTTTTCATAATTCAAAACAAGGTTAGTCTCTATGCATCTTTTTAAAATCTTGGTCAAATTGTTCAAACAGTCCTCAAATGAGTTACCATAAACGGTAAAATCATCCATAAATACCTCAATGATACTCTCTACGTACTCGAAAAAGATACTTAACATTCAACATTGAAAAGTAGTTGGTGCGTTACAAAGGCCAAAAGGCATACGCCTATAGGCAAACGTACCAAACGGGAATGTGAAAGTAGTCTTTTCCTGGTCCTCCGGTGCTACTGGGATTTGATGGAACTTGGAGTATCCATCTAGAAAATAGTAGTGACACTTTCCTGCTAATCGTTCCAATATTTGATCGATAAAGGGAAGTGGAAAGTGATCCTTTCTAGTGGACGAGTTCATCCTCCTATAGTCGATGCATACTCGCCATCCATTTTGGACTCGAGTAGGCACCGACTCACCTTCGGTGTTCTTAACTACCGTCAAACCTGTCTTTTTGGGTACTACCTGGACAGGGCTTACCCATTTGCTATCTGAAATTGAATAGATAATACCTGCGGCAAGGAGTTTGAGGATCTCCTTTTTCACTACCTCCATCATAGGCGGGTTGAGGCGTCGTTGAGCTTCACGGAAAGCCTTCTAGTTATCCTCGAGTAGAATCTTATGCATACAAACTGAGGGGCTCAATCCCTTGATATCAGCTATAGTCTAGCTAATCGCCTCCTTGTGCTCTTCAAGCACATTCACCAGTCATTTTTCTTCTCCGCTTGACAGCTCAGTAGAGATGATCACCAGTAGAGTATTGTCCTTGCCTAGGTAGGTATACTTGAGGTGGTTCGGTAACTCCTTCAAGTCAAGTACCAGGGCCTGCAAAATAGAAGGAAATAGCTTAGTGGAAGAAGAATGTAAATTAACATTTGATACCTAAAACTTCTTGTATCGGTTAGATTCCATGGATAAGACCGTCTCTTTAAGCTCGGGCCCTAAATCATACTCCTTCATCAACAAATTAACTGCCCTTGCATCTAGGTGCCTTGTAATCGCAACCTCCAACAAATCTCGGTTAGTCAAGTCATATAAATCATGAGTAATAGGATCCAAAACATCAACAAAACTGACAGAAGACACATCACTGGGATATCTAATGGCATTATAGAAATTAAATTTAATGGCCTCACCATCAAATTCCATAGTTGACGTACCATCATGAACATCAATTTTTATTTTTGATGTTTTTAGAAATGGTCATCCCAACAATATCAAAGGTGATTTGGAGGATACCAAATGGTGATTCCCAAGACTGGGAGACAGGGAGACTGGGAGATTAAGGGTAACTGGAAAACTAAGAAGCTTGTATAAGAGAAAGCATGAAGAACATCAACTTAAACTTAAGAACAAGAGAGGATATAAGAAAGAGACTTGTATTTCTTTTCCAAGGATGATTTACAAATGAGGGGAAGCCTTCCTTTTATAGTGAAGGAAAAGGCACCCTTATGCAAGCGTGACATAAGCATGACAAAAGCTAATAATAATTCAAACTAGAAAACAAACTAAATGAGGTAAGCGCTTACATCACAACTAGGTGACTACAAGCTTACATCATTATTACACCATAATTTTGACTCTAAGTCAAGACACTTATTAACTACGATAATTATTTCCAGCGAGAGTCAGGATGAGATGGATCGTCTTCATAAGGATCATACATATTTTCTCCGGGATCATAACGTTCATCATCTTCATTATCGTCTTCATCATCGAAAGTGTCCAATTTCTTTGTGAGATGATTCTTGTACCAGTCTTTAAGTGCTTCATCCCATGATGCAGAAACTGGGTGATCGGAGGGCCAAAGACTTTCATTATTTAGGACTTGGTCTGGGATTGAATCTGGATCAACTAGGTTAGCACTGGCTAAGATCCGCCTTGTTTCTATATATTGTTTTGGTTGGGACCATTCGTAGTGCGAGCTGCCTGGGTTGCGGTCATTCCATTCATGAATGAATGACAATGGAGAGTGGTAGACCAGCAATTGTTGTTGTCGAAGAGCAGTATGTGGTAAGAAGGAGCAGGGTCTTCTAAACATGATTACAACATAGGTCTTGAAACAGACAGCTAATCGTTGAATCCATTGATGAGCCGGGAGGAACCACTGGAAAAGGGTGAACATGTTCTTTGCCCCTGGGGTGGACTATCAAACTGACATTGAAAAATGTAGCTGAGTAGTTTGGCTGAGTTGAACGATATTGCTATGGTATGAGACTCGAAAAGATACCAGAAGAAACAAAGGGCTTCTTTTGGTAACCTATGTAAGTCATGGGGAAGACATTTAGGTATGGGTAATCCGGATGGAACTGAAGGTTTCTCATGAACAGACCATGCTTCTTTAGTATGATGGTGAAAAACGTTTTGTAATTCAACTGGGACCTCTCTCTTAAAGTGAGATCAGCAATGGTTTCTGTTACTTCATCTGGCAGGACTTGTGGTACAACTGTGATTTCTTCAGCTGGAACAACCTGATGTGGGGTTTGAGAAGTGTGTGGAACAGGAGAGCTGGAAGAACTTGCATTCTCGACAGGAAATACCATTGGAAGGACCTTGGCTTTGTGGATGATCTGGATGTCTTTTGGAACATCATATTTATAGCCTTTTGGTCTTGACAGAAAATCTGCTAAGATATTTTCTGACCCCTTGATATGTTTCACAGTGAATTTCCATTGAGAGAACCAGTTTGCCCATCTCAAAAGTTGAGCCTCTGGGAGAATCTTTCTTTTGAACTGGAGCATACGTGGGAAAGAAGACATATCCATTTCAATCAGGAAATCGTGCCCGATTAGATGGAAATGGAACCTTTCTATTCCCCTTTTGACCGCTAGGATTTCTTTAAAGGTAGAGTGGTAGTGCTGCTCCGAATCTTTGAACGTGCCACTTTTGTATCCACAAATTGTTCTGACACCAGCTTTGTCTTGAACTATTAGGACTGCCCCCCAGTACTCATCACTTGCGTCAGTCTGGAGGACCCTTTTGTCAGAAACAGTAGGAATCTTTAAAGGAGGCATCACATCAGCCAGTTGCTTTATTCTTTCTATAGCTAAAGTCTGATCTTTACCCCACGAGGGTGGATTTTTCTTTAGCATAGGGAATAAATGCACAGTATGGCTTGATAATTTAGGCAAAAAATCTGCCATATAATTAACTAGCCCGAGAAATTGTTGGATTTCTTTTTGTGACGTCAGGATTCCTGGGAACTTATGCAGTTCTTGAGCAATGTGAGGTTGTGGCTGGTATTGCCCACCAGATATCTTCATTCCAAGAAAATCAATAGAGTTGACTCCGATTTCCATCTTCTTTTCGGATAACATAATCCCATGATCCTTGA
>NW_020203518.1:2447-19349 GCF_001531365.2 Cynara cardunculus var. scolymus | reverse complement strand
AAACC
Source organism: Cynara cardunculus var. scolymus (assembly GCF_001531365.2). Lineage (NCBI taxonomy): Eukaryota > Viridiplantae > Streptophyta > Magnoliopsida > Asterales > Asteraceae > Cynara > Cynara cardunculus. Next base: position 19,344 of record NW_020203518.1, on the reverse strand, counting down.
GGGTTATAACAAAAGACTAATTGTGACCTACTTTGAGTCGTGTTGACCCAATTGGACTTCTTAAGGAGAAATAGGTCAATTATATCCACTAACACCAAATAGACCCTCAATCACTCCAATTAATGTCTGACTAGACTAATTATGACGAACTAAGCACATTATACCCATTAAGTCTGATCATACTAAATATGAACCAATTAGTGTTATTCTGAGCCAATTAGAATCCTTATGGATAAATGAGCCCTATTAACCTAATAGGGCAGACTAGTTGTAATATCCGGGTTATTTTATTTGGAATATTTTTAAATCTTATGTTTAACACCAAATAGACCCTCAATCACTCCAATTAATGTCTGATTAGACTAATTATGACGAACTAAGCACATTATACCCATTAAGTCTGATCATACTAAATATGAACCAATTAGTGTTATTCTGAGCCAATTGAAGGGGATGGAAATTCTAAATTCTTTTTTCATGCTATGAAAGAAAAGCGCAATCGGAGCCATATTGCCTCTATCAGGGATTCTTCTGGCACAGTTTATGATCATCAGGAGGTGCCCGCTGCATTCCTTTCCTATTTTCAAGGTATTCTTGGTACCTCTAGTGTCTTGGTTCCTCCATCTATGGGGGATTGTGTGTTTGATCATTCTTTATCGTTATCGGATTCTCTGCACTTAATCCGTCCTATCTCGGATATGGAGATAAAGGATGCTTTGTTCGCCATTAGGAATGATAAGGCTCCAGGACCTGATGGGTATTCTTCTAAATTCTTTAAAGCAGCTTGGAATGTGGTTGGTCGGGATGTTCTCACTGGGATACATAATTTCTTTTATTCAGGAACTTTGGAGTATCAGCTGAACCATACTCTTCTTTGCCTTGTTCCAAAGGTTCCTAATGCATCTAGTGTTACTGATTATCGGCCAATTGCATGTTGTAATGTGTTGTTGAAGTGTATTAGTAAGGTYATTGCTGATCGGATGAAAGGATCGCTGGATGTTCTTGTTAGCAAGGCTCAATCTGCTTTCATTCCTGGGCGCCAAATAACTGATAATATTTTAATGGCGCATGAGCTGGTTGCTGGTTATCAGCATTCTGAAGAGGAACCAAAATGTGCTTTTAAGATTGATATTCGAAAGGCCTATGACACCGTTGATTGGCAGTTTCTTTTGGAGATGCTGAAGGGCATGGGTTTTCATYCAGTCATGATTAACTGGATAAAGACTCTGATATCTACTCCCACGTATTCTGTTTGTGTTAATGGACAGTCGGAGGGTTTTTTTCATGGTAAACGGGGCCTTCGTCAAGGAGACCCTCTTTCCCCTTATCTGTTTACTATTGTTATGGAGGGTCTCTCGATGCTTCTTTCGAAGTGTATTGAGGAGGAGGCAAATTTTTCTTATCATCAGGGTTGTACGGATATAAAGCTGACTCATCTATGCTTTGCTGATGATTTGTTTATCTTCTCAAAGGGGGACATTATTTCTGTGGAAGTCATTAAACGTGGCCTTCTCTTGTTTGAAGAACGATCGGGTTTGTCGCCAAGTTTGGAGAAGAGTGAGGTGTTTTTCGGGAATGTAGCAATAGAGGTCCAAACTCTTATACGGGATACCTTATCTTTTCGGCCAGGGGTTTTCCCTATACGTTACTTGGGAGTTCCTCTTTCCCCGGTCCGTCTGAAGGTACGTGATTTTAATCCCCTTGTGTTAAAGCTTAAATCTCGACTTTTAAACTGGAAGAATAAATTCCTTTCCTATGGCGGGCGCCGACAACTAATTATCTCAGTGCTCCACTCAATGCAAACTTATTGGATGTCGGTATTTCTGGTACCAGCGACCACAATCCATGAAATTGAGCAGCTATTTCGTAATTTTTTATGGAATAAAACTGAGGGTCAGATGGGTAAATGTCGAGTTGCTTGGGATACTGTTTGCTTGCCTATTCAAAGTGGGGGTCTTGGTATGAAAAGACTTGCGACTTGGAATAGGTGTCTTCTTTTTAAACATGTTTGGGATATTCTAAAGGGCAGAAACACTATGTGGGTCTCTTGGATTCAGTCTCATTGTGTCCGGGGCCGTAATTTCTGGGTTATCAAGAAGCGGAATGAGTGGTCGTGGATTCTTTGAAGCCTTTTAGACTTAAGATCTCATTGCCGGAGATTTTTTATCTATAATGTGGGCAATGGTTTATCTACACATGCTTGGGAAGATACTTGGAGCGAGTCGGGTCCTCTCATTCAMTCCCTGACTTATAGATTCATAAATGGCCAGGGATTTCATAATAACTCCACGGTATCTGATGTAATGCAACATTTTGGTACTAGTTGGCCGGTGGATTGGCTTCAACAATATCCTCTGCTGCAAAGTGTTCTGATTCCGGCTCCCAGTCAAGAGGAAGATAAGGTCAGATGGCTTGATAACAAACTTTCACGGGGTGACTTTGAAGTAAAATTGGCATGGAATACTATCCAAGAGGTGAAGCCGGTTGTGCATTGGTATAAACTCGTTTGGAATAAAGCTTACGTTCCTAAACATGCTCTTTGCATGTGGATGGCATGTCAGATGAAACTGCCAACTCAAGATCGTATTAGTCAATGGAAGCATGAACCGCCTGATTTAAAGTGTGTTTTTTGTAACCTTGTGATTGAAACGCACAATCACCTATTTTTTTGAATGCAAGTACTCCAGCAGTATTTGGGATGCTATTAAAAGGGAGGTAGGACTGATGAATTTTCCAAACAATTGGGAGGATATCCTTCACAGAGGATCTACTCAAAATTGGAAATCTTGGTCTACGGTTCAAAAACTTGGTCTTTCAGCAACGGTTTATATTATCTGGAGGGAGCGGAACAGGAAGTTCTTTGCCAATTTCAATCATTCGGGGGATAAAGTTATTACGGAGATTAAGATGTTGATTCTTAATCGAATGGCGTGGAAGACAAGGAAGAAGATTATGAATCTCAATGGCATGTGATCACGTGGGTGGTGCTCTTTCGGTTTTGGTTATTTGGGTTTTTTTGCCTTTTGCTTGTTGGCTTATGGTGCTGTTATGTTTTGGTGTATTTCCCTTTGTCTGTTTTGGCTCCTTATGACTTGGTTTGTGAGTCAAGGTTGCCGTAGTTTCTCTTGCTGATTGTTTTGTTTTGGTGACGCTTTTTACTGTCTTTATAAAATTGCCTGGGGAAACTCTTCCCCTTTCAGTAGAATCCTTATGGAAATTTTAGAATCTTTATGGAAGGGGCTCTCTAGGGTTGCGTGATCGAAGATGATGAAGATGATGTTTTCGTATGGTTTTTTTCTGAAGTCTTTTATCTTATCTTCTTCTTTTTCGTCTTGCTGGTGTGTTAATCCGATTGGTTTTCGGGTTTTTTTGGTTTTCCTTCAATCGGCGGTTTTGGTCTTGCTTGTGGTTTTGGTGAAATTAGGGTTTCGCCTCTTTGATCTTCATTGCGAATCTGGTATTGAGGATCTTTTGGCGTCATCGACTTTCCCTTTTCTTGTTCAAAGCTGATTTGGTTCAAGGATTAGAGTTTGGCGGTGGCTTTTCTTTGAGGTTTGTCTTTGGTTCTCTTCTCTTTGTCTTAGTCCTTTTGCGACCTGTTTCATGCGACATGTTTCGTGCGTGGGTGTTGGTTTATTCAATCCCCTTTGTTTCGGATTGCTTACGGTTTTGAGGCTAGGGTAGGCCGGTTCTGGATTTTCACGGCTAGGGTTGCATGCGCTAGGGTTTGCATGCGCTAGGGTTTTGCATGCTCTAGCATTTTTTCTTTATTCTTGTCGTGGGCCGATTGGGTTTGCTTGTTATCTTCCTTTAGTCGTTTGAACCATAAGTACTGCTGCTGTTTTGTTGCCTTGGTTTTTTCTCATTTGGTTTTTGTCTCTTTGAGTTTCCTTCGAGTATTGGTCGCGGGTTGGTTGTGAGACGTATTTCGGTTCCTTTTCCTGCGTCAATTGTTTCCGTGGTCTTCGTCTCCTTTGTTAAGTTTATTGATAGAATAATCAGCACCTTCCTGTAAGGTCTTCGTTTATTTTATCGAGAACGCTTGACGAGGGATTCAGCACCACGACTTCTTGACTAGGGATATAGTGAGCTAGGTATTCTCTGCGGTTTGGTTAAGATGCCTGATTTTGCGGATGTTATTTTGGAAGAATCTTCATCCCAGGATTTCGCCGATGTAATCCTGGATGAGACGGTTCCTTGTATGTTGAAAGGATCTCCTATGCATGGGGGTATAAAGAAGAAGGTTGGGGTTAATGTTGGACCGAATCAAAGGGTCTCGGTGTCGGAACGACTCTCTCCTCCAGTTATGGGTGAGCCGTGCATGCAATCTCCAAAGTCCTTTGCTGAAATTGTGGGAGGCACTTCAAAGCAAGAGCTTACTTATTTTTCGGTTGAGAAGAGTGTGAAACCGCGGATCTTTTTTCCTTTGGAAGCTACAAAAGGTATGGTTAAATCTTTCCAGTCGGTTCTTTATGGGTATTTCCTAGGACCACGCCTTCCATTCCCCATTATCCTTCGCGCGGTTCAGAATGCCTAGGGAAAGTTTGGTCTCCTAGATGCTATGGTTAATGACCTTGGTTATTTCTTTTTTCGATTTAATGATGATGGTGGGTGCAACCAAGTGGTTGAGTCGTCTCCCCTCATGATTAGAGGGAGGCCACTTTTTGTCTCAATATGGGACCCCTCAAAGGGTCTTCAGAAACCCGAGCACACCTCATGCCCGTTATGGATTAAGTTATTTAATATCCCGCTTGTTGCATTCAATAGAGAGGGTATTAGCCGTATTGCAAGTGCCATTGGTGTTCCTTTGCGTTTAGATGCTTGCACTGCTAGCACTTGTGATAAACCTTGGGGACGTACTAATTTTGCTAAAGTGTTGGTGGATGTTTGGGTTGTGGGTGAAATACAACGGCAAATTGAAGTTGTTATTCCGAGGCTTTCGGGTACTGGTGAGGATATGATCAATGTGGTTTTGGAATATGATTGGGTTCCTTCCCAATGTTCGAAATGCAAAGTTTTTGGTCATCGAACGTCGTCCTGCATGAAAGGGGAAATTAAAAGGCCAAAGGTTAATGACATTTCATCGAATAATGAGGGGTTTAAAGAACCTAGAAGAAAACATTGGAAGCCAAAGTCTAAATCTGGATCCTGTACTGATGCTCAGGCTTCTACTTCAGGTGCGGCTTTTGTTAATCATGACACGTTAACTGGTGTTGGCACTATAAAACAGGTTAATGAGGTATCGCATGTCTCGGGAGGTTCTAAAAAGGACACAGATGTTATAAGGCCTGCTATTTCAAAAGTATTAGATGGAAAGGGTGTGGAACAGGTGGTCAGTCAGTTTTGTACGGTGGATGCTGGGAGAACGCCAAAAGGAAGAGATGCTTCTTCGAATGTCAAAATTCTATCCAAGGGGGGTCCGGAACTTGTCAAAATGGTGGTCCATGCTTTCAAACCAAGACGAGGCGCTGTAAATGCCACGACTATTAGTAATCGATTTTCCTCATTACCATCTGACGACTCTAGTGATGATGATGATATGGAGATCATTGATACAGAGGGGCATACTATGGAACAACGAGGAGAGGAGATTCTCACTTCAACGTCTCAATGATAAAGTTCACCGCATGGAATATTAGGGGTCTAAATGCCCTAATAAAGCAAAAAGAGGTACATGATTTAATCCATATAAAGCATCTTTCTTTATGTTGCATCATTGAGGTACGTGATTGAGGGTCCATTTGGTGTTTTTTTTTGAACGGAAACCAGGTAATTTTATAAACAATAAAAGGGGATTCCATCAAAGAAGAAACCGTGTTGCCACCACCTAACCAACAAGAAAACCAAAAGACCTTACCACCAACCTATACCAAGTCACCAAAAGCCAAAAGGAATAGAGCCCAACAAAACCAAACAAACAACAAAAGATAAAGAAAAAGAGCTTAGCGTTCAGACAAGCTCCACCAAACCACCAAAAAACCATCCTACAGCAACACTAGGCACCCCTCTTCTATCCACCCAAGCCGCACGAATGGAAATCGTATTATTGATAATAGTGATAAGTTGCACAGTTGTACGACTAACTTCAGAAATAAGTCTTCTATTTCCTTCTTGCCAAATATAATAAACAGAAGCTGCAACCACAAGCCTCTGCTTTAAACGCTTAGGCCGACGAGTACGATCCGAAAGAATATCCACAATTTGATCTCAAGACGACGGCATAGTCCTTAAGTCCACAAGAAGCAACATACTTTCCCAAACCTCCCGAGCAAAAACACATTGGAAGAATAAATGAGCATGGCTATCAATACAATTACCACATAACAAACACTTCAAATCCGGGGGTTCATCCTTCCATATTAGGCGGTCTTGAGTAGGGAGACGTCTCTGACAAGCAAGCCATAAACAGAAAGCATGCTTAGGAATATGACCCGAGAACCATACCGATTTATACCACGGTACAATCGGATGAGTCCCATCTAAAGATTCCCAAGCAGTACTGACCGAAAACAGAGACCGAGTAGTGCAATCAGCCCCCCAAAGAACTTTGTCACAAACAGCATCATTTAAAGATGGGACAGTATAAGAACTAAGCATAGGATCCTGTCACACCACTCTTCCGGCGATACCCCATCCATACTCATAAGTAACTCTCTAACAGATGTGCCAGTCGAGAACCCACAAGAGTGTATAAACCGATAGGATAAGAAGGCCGAAAGATGTCCACAAGCCAGGCAAGAGTCCTCTCAAGCATTAGTATCCCGACCATTACCAATCTTGGAGAAAAGAAAACGTCGCAAATGAACTCGTAGATCCAACAGCTTACGAAAAATCCATGACCAATTGGAGCTCTTCCGAACCAACCAGAAATGAGAAGAACGAAGAATATGACGATACACCCATCATACCCACAAAGAATCACGATGTCTAAGAATATCCCAAACATGTTTCGCAAGTAAAGCCCTATTCCATGTGGCAACACGCCTAATACCAAGACCTCCTGACTTAATGGACACACCACATCCCAAGATAACTTGCACCTACCTCGCTGATCTTCCCTTGGGGTCCCAAAGGAATTTCCGGAATATAGATTCAAGATCATGGGCAAGCCCTGACGAAAATGAGAACACAGACATCCAATGAAGCTGAATAGATTGAAGGACCGAAATAATGAGTTGTCTTCGTCCCCCAAAAGAAAGGAACTTAGACTTTCAATTAAAAATACGACCTTTAACCCTAGCTAACAAAGGTCCATAATCAACAATCTTCAACCTAGCTTGAGATAAAGAGACACCCAAGTAACGAACAAGAAACATACCTTGCTTGAACGGGAGACTCTCAAGAATGGTCTCCTTAATGTTAGAAGACACATTCCCAAAAAAGACCTCACTCTTTTCAAGGCTAGGTTCTAACCCCGATCGTTTCTGAAAAAGACAAAGAGCCCTTTTAAGAACCTCCACCGACTGGACATCGCCTTTAGTAAAAACAAACAGATCATCTGCAAAGCAAAGATGCGTAATATCCAGATATTCACAACCCCGATGATATCCAAAATCAGTAGCCTCTTGAATACACTGCCGAAGAATCATAGAGAAGCCCTCCATGACAATAGTGAACAGATAAGGGGATAAAGGATCCCCTTGCCGAAGACCCCGACCACCTTGAAAAAAACCGTAAGAATTGCCATTTATCGCTAGAGAATATGAAGTAGTGGACACCATCTCCCTTATCCAATTAACCATAACCGGATGGAATCCCAACCCCTGTAACATAACAATGAGGAACCTCCAATCCACCGTGTCATAAGCTTTTTTAATGTCTATCTTAAACGCGCATCTAAGAGGGCCAGCCAAAGACTGATACCCAGAAACAAGTTCATGAGCCATAAGAATATTATCCGTTATCCTCCTACCCGGGATAAAAGCCGACTGGGACTTATCAATAAGAGAATCCAGACACCCCTTCATTCTATTAGCAATAACTTTACTAATGCATTTATAGAGAACAGTACAACAAGCTATAGGCCGGTAGTCCGTAACCTTAGAAGCATTAGCAGATTTAGGAATAAGACAAATAAGCGTATGGTTCAGTTCTTTCAGAAGATTACCTCGATAGAAAAAATTATGGACCGCAATCTCCACATCACGACCAATGATCCCCCATGAAGCCTTGAAAAATTTTGAAGTGAACCCATCAGAGCCTGGGGCTTTATGATTGCCAATGCTAAACATAGCATTTTTAATTTCTTCATTCGTGACCGGCCGAATCATATCAAGAGCTTCTAACAGAATTAACTTCCTCGGAAAAGAAATATCAGCCATGACCGGATCTGTAGAAACATTCCGAACACCAAAGAAACTCTTAAAATAATCCACAAATTCTTTAGGGACATCATCGCCAGAAACATAATCGCCCCGACTAGTACAGACAGACGTGATAAAGTTAGAGTGATGACGTTCTTTAATCACCCTATGGAAAAACTTCGTATTCGAGTCACCTTCATTTAACCATTTGATTTTGGCACGCTGCTTGGCAGCACATTCTTCATCCCAACAAGCCAATTGATAAGAAAGACGAATATCACCAAGATCCCTCCCCAAATCAGCATTAGAAGGATCATTATCCACATCGATTTGGATCCGGTCTAATTCAGTTTTCAGAAAAGCAACACGCTGCCCAAGATTTCCATAGGAATTCCTCAGCTTTCGAAAAGGAACCTTGAGAGCTTTCAGGTGAGAAGTTACCCGAAACATAAAGGATCCCTCAATATACTTAGACCATTCCTCTTGAACAATCTGCAAGAAATCCGGATGTTCCGTCAGGAAATTATCAAATTTAAAACCATACCTCCTTTTTCGAGATCCTCCTTTAAAAGATAAGACACCCGGAGAATGATTCGAAAGTCCAGCCGGAAAGAAATGAACAGTAATATCCTGGCACTTAGAAGTAAAATCCGAGTTAGCCATAATTCTGTCCAACTTACGCATGATACCCCCAGAAGCATTCGGCTTTTGGTTCCATGAGTAATGGACACCTGTGTAGTTTAGATCGAAGACTTCAACATCCTCAATACAAGCAAAAAAATCCGCCATGTCAGCATTACGACGAGAGGACCCACCAAAACCGTCATGGGGGAAAAGCATGGTATTGAAGTCCCACATTATGGCCCAAGGTTGCGCACCAATCAAGACTTTAAATTTCCTCAATCCCGACCATAATTGTCTTCTAGCATTGCAGACATTGGCTCCATAAACAAACGAGCAAAAGAAGGCCTCGTGGTTATCTCGTAAGATAATCTTACAATTCAGGAATTGGTTGTGCACCTCCAAAATCATAACATCTAAAACTCGTAAATCCCATGCAATGATAATACGAGTTCCAGATTCACATTCCACTTGGTTAGAAATCCAAGACCACCGACCAAAAATAGAAGAGCAAACATTCTCAAGGGAATCCCTAGCGACATGAGATTCTATTATTGAACACAAACACAAATCATTACAATGAATAAAGTTTTTCACCTCTTTTTGTTTAACCGGAGAATTAAGCCCCCGGATCGAAATTCAACATGATGAGGTATTTGAATCAACCCCTCTCTCCCGGCAATTCTCAAACGAATTGCTAACACCATGGTCTGTTACCCCCTCGGTTTGGCCCCCCCACATGAAGTTCCACATCACCCAACTTCTCAAGAACACCAAATTTGTTAGCAGCTAAGGGGGGATCCCGTATTACACCCCTCCGGGCCAACCGAAAGTTTTTAACCATAGAATCAATAAGGGGAGTAGCCTGGGTCCTAGAATGGGTAGAGTGGGAAGAGTGGGTAGAAGAAGACCCAGAATCAACACCAACAGAATGCGTACCTTAGCCTTTATTCGTCTCATTACTTCCAGGTTGTTTAGAAGGGTCCAAAGAAGTACCCTTATTACGATCATCCATTATCTCTTTACCCGAGGTGCTGGCACCCACAGCTTCCGGCATAGAGACTTGCCTTTCCATAACTTTATTTTGCCGAGGAACAAAATTTTTAGCATTACCTCCTGATTTAACGCGCCACTGTTTCTTTTCCACTCTAACAAATCCTTCTGCATCTTTCCTCCCCTCCAATGCTTACCATTGTTTACAGATTTAGGGCAAGACGACGTTTTATGTCCAAAAACTTGGCAATAGGAACATTGAACTGGTTCCCAAAGATATTACACCTGGATTTGCACACTGTCAGCTTCCCCCCCCCCCATTGAGGTCAGGGGTTTCAACCTCAATTTGTCTTTTCAAGTCACCGATAGCCCATACCTCAACTAGAACTTTTGCGAATCCGGGTCGACCCCATGCCTTTTCACACATTGCCGCCGTACAAGAATCCATTTGCTTCGGAACCCCCAACACACTAGCGATGCGACTGACTCCCTCTTTATTGAAAGCAACCAAGGGGATGTTGTGCAATTTTACCCATAACGGGCAGGATGTATGTTCAGGTTTCCTTAACCCCTTAGAAGGATCCCATAGATGAACAAAAAGAGGTATGCCTCTTATCATTAGCGGGCCTGCTTCAATTACTTGATCACATCCACCAATATCATTAAACTTAAAAAAGAAAATACCATTTTCATTCAGCATAGCATCTTTAAAACCATATTTTCCCCATGCCAGTTTGACGTAATTTTTCACCAAGGGAAAAGGTATTCGCGGACCCAGAAAATATCCATACAAAACCGAGTTATACGCTTTAGCAGCTTCCTTAGCCATTTCAATAGGTATTTTCACACTCACCTGTTTTTTATCCGCTAAAGGGTAGAAATTTAAATTTGTGTCAATCGATCGTCCCACAACTTTGGCAAAATTTAACTTTTCTCTGACCAGATTCTCCGAACCCAAAGGCACGTTATCCGCAACATCATTATCAAGATGTGAAAGCCTTTCAAAAACCGAGATTCGGGAAGGATCAGAAGTCGGAACCGAAACATCCCCCATTTCCATGGTACACTCTAAGAAGCCTATGTGCTGAAATTTTCGTATAGTGCCCTTAATAGAATAGACGAAGACCCTAGAAACTAGGGTGCTGAATATCTATCAAGGGAATTCAACAAAAATGACGAAGACCAAGGAAACACTTAGAATGAACGTAAGAAATAGAAAATGAATAGGAACGACCAAACCGATTCACAGCAGCAAAAGGCAGCAGCAAAACAACCAGATCACGGGATACCAACTAAGAAAGCAAACAACAAGATACGGATTCAAAACAGCAAATACCACCCAACACATCGCTGCAGCCAAAGAAAACTAAAATAACGCACAGCAAACTACAGCAATCACACAACCCGAAACAGCAGCTTTAGAGAGTAGCAGATCACATAAAATCATAAGCATAACAGCCCAAAAACAACCAAAAGTGGCCGATCAAGGAGAAACAAGAAACCAAGTAGATTAAGGTCCTCGACGAACAGCAGCACAGAAAGTTAAAACCGGCAGTAGCATAAACGGTGTAGGATATCAATACCAGAAAATCTTTACCAACACAGCCCCAATCAGATAGGTCAAAACAGGAATGAAACCCACGCTAAGTCGCTTACAAAACCTGATCAAACCAGTCTCAACACAAGCCAAACAGATGGATAGTAGAGCCACAAATCACAATCAAACAAACCTCAGGATCCCTTGCCGCTGTTAATATCAAATGAAAACAGCAGCTACTTAACAGTAGCAGATCAACGACAAGCAGAAAACATGGCCAGTAAGCGACAGCCACATAAAAAAACCGGTAGAAACCCTAGCCGTATCAAAACCCTAGATCGCAACCCACAGGAAAAAATACCGAACACAACAGCCGATCAAATAACAACAGAAACAGACGTAATAAACCAGCCGAATATCAACCATAAACGTAAACCCAGATCGGTAATGCAAGAAACCCTAAAAACAAATAGAAGCCAAAACACGTGAAAACCGAAATAGATAGAAACCCTACCTCCAAAACAAGAAAGACAAACGATGAAGACAAAGGAAGAATCAAACTCGAAAGTTGATCCTATCATCGACCATCATCATCTTCAAGATCGAACATCGAAACCCCATCCTAGTTTGATCAGACCCTAATGGTTCCTTGAACCAATTTTTATTTCTTTTGTTTACGGGTGTAATACGGGAGTGGAAAGGCGGGACCTTTGGAGGGATATTGGTAAATTTAATGCGTTTGTTCAAAGGAAAGCTTGGGTTACGATGCGTGATTTCAACTCAATGCTTTTTCCTCATGATGGATTGGGCAGTTCCTCTAGAAGAAACTCTGATATAGAGGAGTTTCATCTTTGTCTGGAAGAGGCATAACTGTTTGATATTTCGTATCAGGGATGCCAATTTACTTGGATGCAGAAACCTTCTGGGGGTGACGGTATAATGCGTAAACTAGATCGTATTTTGGGAAATTCTGCTTTTATTTTTAGATTTGGGGACGCCTCGGTTTTCTTTTAACCAAGGGGGATCTCAGATCACTCTCCGGGTATTCTTTCTTTTAAACTTGGTAGACGTCTTCGTCAGCATGGTTTTAAGTTTGATAATTTTGTAACCTCTCATGTGGACTTCCTAAAGTCTGTGGAGGGGGTGTGAATGAAACCTCAGAAAGGTTCATATATATGAAGAGAGTGCTTCGGAAAATGCAAGAAATGGAAGGGTTTGTCGTCGGCTACGTAATTCTTATGTGTTTGGATAAAAGGGTGGCTCAGTTAAAGACGGAACTTGTTGTTGTCAATTGGCTTGTGATCTTGACCCGTTTAATGATTTGTTGAAAGAGGACATTGCTCACCTCTTGCTAGCATATCAAAAAGCTAGAAATGATCAAGTGGAAATGATTCGACAAAAAGCAAAGATTTCTTGGCTTAATGAAGGGGATGGAAATTCAAAGTTCTTCTTTCATGCTATGAAAGAGAAGCGTAATATGAGCCATATTGCTACTATTAGGGATTCTTTTGGTACTATTTTTGAGCATCATGATGTTCCAACAGCGTTTATTAATCATTTTGAAGGTATTCTGGGTACTTCTAATATGTTGGTACCTCCTTCTATGGTGGATTGCTCGTTTGTTCACTCTTTATCGTTATCGGAATCTCTGCACCTAATCATGCCAATTTCGGATATGGAAATAAACGATGCGTTGTTTGAAATTGAACAACTGTTTTTTCCTCAATTACTGGACCTATTCTGGACCCATTAAGGACCGCTAAGACCCATTTTTCCTCAATTACTCACATTAACGTCTGATTATACTAATTTTGAACCATTTAGTACCATTATGGCTCAATTAGACTCAATAGRARAAATAAACCCATCATAATCATTAAGGTCTGAACAAACCATATATTGCTCATTTAGTGTCATTTTGTCCCAATTACACTAGTTATGGATAACTGGCCCATTAAACCCATTTGGGTCTAAAAAGACTAATTGTGACCTAGTTTGAATCGTGTTGACCCAATTGGACTTCTTAAGGAGAAATAGGCCAATTATATCCACTAACACCAAATGGACCCTCAATCACTCTAATTAATGTTTGGCTAATCCGAGTCTAGCTATACCGTTGCCAGAAATTCAATTAGACAATAAGCTAAATTTTGTGAAAACACCAGAAGCTGTAATTGACCGAAAGATCAGGTTGTTGAGAAACAAAGAAATAAGTCTATTGAAAATTCAGTGGAAGTTTCACAAAGGACCGGAAGCAACATGGGAATTGGAATCAAAGATGAGATCAGAATACCCATGGCTTTTTTATTAAAGGAATTCCGGAACGGAATTCTTTTTGAGGGGTGGATAATGTGATAACCGGATCCTGGTTATCACCTAAGGTAATTAATATGTGATTATTTGATTAAATGATTATGTGATAGCATGATAAATTGTTATGTTTGATCATGGGGGTGTAACAACCCACATATTCTATGTACAAATAATCCACATCATCATACTCATAACACAAAATGTAACATCGTTTACAAAATACAGATTAACAAAAACTTTCTTAAAATACATTTTAAATAACTAAACGTCATTCATTCTAAACTTTTCCCTTGCCTTTATCTTGCGAGGTATGATAACCTGCAAAACAGGTTAGTCCAACAACTGAGCGTTAGACCAAAAAGGTCTAGTGAGTGTATAAATCTCAAACAAACAACATACTTTCCAAACAATCAGTTCATAATCAAACTTGTTTAGACACATAAACTTATTTATGTCTCTCGCGGTTACACCGCCATTATATCTCTCTCGCGGTTACACCGCCATTACATCTCTCTCTCGCGGTTACACCGCCATTACATCTCTCTCTCGCGATTACACCCCCATTAACATCTCTCTCGCGGTTACACCGCCATTTCATCTCTCTCGCGGTTACACCGCCATATCATCTCTCTCGCGGTTACACCTCCATTTCATCTCTCTTGTGGTTACACCGCCATTACATCTTTAATAATATTTCAACATATTAGCCGGATTTGAAGTCGGGTCAGCCTTGTCCAAATATGAAATCCGGACAAACACTTGGAATATCAAAAGGGTTATATATCATCTCCGGTCAACAATCTGGATAACACCGTGTAGAAGCTTTGTCCGGTTAACACTTAGGATTAAGTCAATATCTTTGTCCGGATAACAAGTCCGGACAATACCCCGCTCACAACTTAACCGATTTAAAGCAATCCGGACAATACATCGCTCAACCTTTGACCGATTTAGAAGAATCCGGTTAATACATCGCCCAACCCTTGACCGATTTAAAACAATCCGATCAATACATCGTCCAACCTTTGACCGGTTTAGATGAGATCCGGTCATCTCTTGACCGGTTTAAGGAAGACTCCAGACACTCTTTATCCAGTTTAACACTTAACTAAATATTTATGAAATACAGTTCATAAATAGGAGATTCTAACAATAAAAGATGTAAAAACCAATACTTCAAAGCAATATACACTCACCTTAAAAACCGAATGTGGAAGCTTTGAATCCTCTTCTTGCAATCTGTATAATTCACAAAGAAAACTTTCCAAATATAGAATGTGTAAAACCCTTCATCCAATTCAAAACTTCTATTTATAGTACTAAGGAAATGAGGTAGGCGGTGCCTCCAGCCGACCCCCCCATTTCCCTTATACATATCCTAATCACTAACACACACTTCACACATTCCCACCACACACACACACACACACACACATATATATATATATATAATATATACATATATTCGTTCCAAAAATCTTAAATCAAAACTTGAAACCCGTATATTACAACATTCCCTCCTTAAAAGAATTYCGTCCCGGAATTCCATTTAAGCAAAAAGGTAAGGATACTTCATTCGCATTTCAGACTCCGATTCCCAAGTGGCCTCTGGTCCTTTATGATAACGCCACTGAACCTTTACTAACCCAACCTCTTTGTTTCGTAATTTCTTCACCTTGTAATCAGTAATTTGTTTAGGGGTTTCTTCATAGCATAACTTTTCATCTATCTTAATTTCAGGTAACTGCACTGCTACATCCGGGTTTATTAGACACTTCCTTAAATTTGTCACATGAAACGTGTCATGGATCCCACATAGCTCTAAAGGAAGTTCTAACTCATAAGTCACTTCCCCAACTCTTCCAGTGATAAGGAATGGTCCAACATATCTTGGACTTAATTTCCCTCTTTTTCCAAAACGTACTATTCCTTTCCAAGGTGATACTTTTAACATCATTCTATCACCCACTTGAAACTCAATCAGTTTCCGACGTTTATCTGCATAACTTCTTTGTCTATCCTGTGCCGCTTTCATTCATTCTCGTACTATTCCAATTTTATCTACAGTTTGCTGAACTAACTCAGGCCCAACTAACTGTTTTTCACCAATTCATTTCAGCACAAAGGAGTTCGACATATGCGTCCGAATAGTACCTCGAAAGGTGCTGCCTGAATACTTGAATGGTAGCTATTGTTGTACGCAAATTCCACCAAAGCCAAATGACTATCCCATGATCCTCCGAAATCAATGACACATGCTCTCAACATATCTTCTAAAGTTTGAATAGTTCGTTCACTTTGTCCATCAGTCTGAGGGTGATAAGTTGTACTTAGCTTAATTTGCGAACCCATTTCTCTTTGAAAGCTCTTCCATAACATGGATGTGAACCGACTATCCCTATCAGAAATAATTGACAGAGGAACACCATGTCGTGTCACTACCTCATCAATGTATAATTTTTCCAATTTCTCCATTGGATAAGATTCTTTCATAGGTAAGAAATGTGCAGATTTGGATAACCGATCTACTATCACCCATATAGCATCGTAACCTTTCGATGTTCTCGGTAATTTGGTTATGAAATCCATAGTGATATGATCCCACTTCCACATCGGAATTTCTAAAGATTGTAAATTACCATAAGGACACTGGTGTTCAATCTTTACCTGGAGACATGTCAGGCATTGCTCAACATGTTTAGCAATATCTTTCTTCATACCTGACCACCAATAATGTTGTTTCAAATCCCGAGACATTTTATTTGTACTTGGATGTATTGCAAAACGTGACTTATGAGCCTCACTCAAAATACGTTTCCTGAGATCACCATAGCATGGTACCCAAATTCTGTTATGGAATTTCCAGAATTCTCTATCATCTCTTACTAGATCAGATATTAATCCGCCCAATCTTTCCTGTTTAATCTTATCCTTCTTCATTGCCTCATACAGAAATCCTTGCAACTCTTCTTGAATACTAGGTAACAACTCAGCTCGTAAAGCTATAGCTTTGATAGTTCCACTTTTCTCTTGTCGACTTAACGCATCGGCTACTACATTTGATTTTCCTGGACGATACAAAATTTCACAATCATAATCACTTACCAATTCCAACCATCTTCTCTGACGC
>NW_020203518.1:0-1752 GCF_001531365.2 Cynara cardunculus var. scolymus | reverse complement strand
TTTCTCTTGTTTCAACAATTCCAGAAGTAATCTCAAATGATGTGCATGTTCTTTTTCCGACCGAGAATATATCAGAATATCATCAATGAAGACAATCACAAATTTATCAAGATATGGACGACACACCCTATTCATCATGTCCATAAAGGCTGCAGGCGCATTTGTGAGTCCAAACGGCATAACCAAGAATTCATAATGACCATAACGTGTACGAAATGTTGTTTTCGACACGTCTTCGTTCCGAATATTCAATGGATGATAACCGGACCGTAAATCAATCTTTGAAAAATAAGTAGCCCCAACCAATTGATCAAACAAATCATCAATTCTTGGGAGAGGATACTTATTCTTGATTGTCAGTTTATTCAACTCCCGGTAATCAATGCACATCCTCATTGATCCATCCTTCTTTTTCATAAAAAGTACTGGTGCACCCCACGGGGAAGTACTTGGTCGTATAAAACTTTTATCCAACAATTCTTTCAATTGAGACATTAACTCCTTTAACTCAGAAGGAGCTAATCTATATGGTGCACGTGCAACAGGTGTTGCTCCAGGAATTAATTCAATCTGAAATTCAATCTGAAATTCTATCATTCGGTCTGGAGGTAGATTTATCAAATCTTCTGGAAATATTTCAGGAAATTCCCTTATGACTGGAATATCTTCCATCTTTCCCTTCTCTTTCTTTATATCTATAGCATATGCAAGAAAACTAACACATCCCTTCTGTATATACTTCCTAGCCTTTAGAACTGAAATTAGGCTAGAGTAACGATCCCGTCGATCTCCATAAATCACAACTCTTCCTTTTTCGGGTAAGTCTATATGAATCATCTTTTCATTACAGACTATATTGGCTTGGTTTTCAGCTAACCAATCCATGCCTATAATTATATCAAATTCCCTTAAAGGCAAAGGAAATAGTTGTATAGGCACCTCACACCCTTCTATACTTATGAAACATTCATCAATTCTTTCCTTAACCAAAACTTCACTATCATTTGCTGTTTCCACAATTAGATCCTCACTCAACGCTTTAGATTTTAAATGTGCACAGTTAACAAATGACGGTGACACAAAAGAACGATTTGCACCCGAATCAAATAAAACTTTGGCACATACTGAATTAACGAGGAATGTACCTGTTACCACCTCAGGGTGCTCTTCCGCCTCGCCTCTCATCATCTGAAAGGCTCTCCTTTTCGCAGACTCCCCACGTCTTATTTCTCCTCGACTACTTGAATTAACACGATTATCCATTTGTCCACGACCTGTTGGCACATAACCAGGTCCTCGGCCTCCAGAATATCCAGATCCCCTTCCTCCAACAAAACCAGACCCTCGACTCTTTGCTTGTGGACAATCAACATTTACATGTTGAGATGAATTACAAGTAAAACACCTTCGCGTCATCCGACAATCTCATGCTATATGTCCTGATTCCTGACATTTAAAGCATACTCGAGATTCAGTATTGCAATTTCTCTGATGTATCTTATGACATCGAATACATGCCCTATCAGCAAATCTTGAGATTGGCCGATTCAAATTTTCCATAAACCTCGGTCTACGAAAATCAGTTACTATAGCTTCCCCTTTTCTCTTCTCTCCAACCTTTTCTTGTGGTTGTCGGTTAATATCTTGTTCTAGAATTTCAGCTGCATCAACTGCCGCTTGAAATGTTGTCGGATTCCTGGATATTACATATTTTCGAAGATTCGACTCCAATCCCCAGATATACTTTCTCAC
>NW_020203517.1:15200-19443 GCF_001531365.2 Cynara cardunculus var. scolymus | reverse complement strand
TGTTGATAGTTCTTGTCTATTGATATGGTGCGCGTGGTTCTATGGATAAGGGTAAGAACAAACACGCGCGTGTCAGAAAACGGAAAAGCACGTCATCAATCGCGCGTCTTCCCAATACGGCGTGTCATACTTTTTTGAACCGTTTCACCCAAATCCACTCATTACACGACCTTTTGTACAGCAGACGGTTCAATTTTAAAAATCCTTACTTATAAATACCCTCCTTCAAGCGCCTCAGCGCAGTCTATTAACGTCTCAAGTGACAACGAGGTTACTTTCTCTCAAGAACTCTCATACGAACCTGCAACCTGCAACTTTCTCAAAGCTTACCTGCAACCATGTCGTCTTCAAGCGCCTCAGCGCAGTCTATTAACGTCTCAAGTGACAACGAGGTTACCCAAGCACAAGCTCTCACTTCACACGCCCTGTCTTTCGTACAAAACAAGTACGAAAAGATCGTCCTAGTAAAAAAGCCAAATAACTACTATTTCGTCCCCTCAAGCTCAGGTTTTCCCAATTTCACTTTCCCTCTAATGAAAATACTAAGGAACCACCCTCTTTTTTATGCTTTATCTGCCACTCGACCCACACCAGAAACTTATTTAACCCAATTTCTGTTGAGTGCCTACATTACCACCCTTGACAATACTGGGCTAACCATTGTTGGTTACGCCTCTCACGCAGTGAACATATCACTAGTTCCATTAGAACTTAATGTGGAAACCTTGAGAACAGCCCCGCATTTGCCTACCCTTGTCGAACTAAATCTGAATGCCTATGCTGAGACCCCTAACGACGAAGAATTAATCAAATTCCTGGAACTTCATTCATATGCGACCCCGATTATTAAAAGGACAGAATTCCGGCGTAAGGGACTACCTCCTGTTTGGAACACGTTATTTTCAATCATAAACTGCTGCCTAACAGGAAAGGTAGGCAGTCATGACCAAACGTCCCATGCCATGCTGTCCATCATGTATGGCATCTATTTCAATCTTCCATTGGACTACGTGCAGCTGATATTCGAGGACATAGTCGGCCTCATCAAGAAAAAGTGCGCAAGTCAGAAAGGGGAGAAGACGAAGGTTAAGGCCCAAAAAAAGGCCAAGGAAGATATGAACCAGCCTAATTTGATCCTACAACGCTTCCTTGGTTTGGCATTTGGAGACCTTCTAGCTGCAAAACTGCCTTCTGTGGAGCCCAATGCAAAACTATATCCATTCAAGCAGTTTGCTCCTACCGAGCACGAGCAAGGCTACAGAAGCCCAAGACCCCTATCCAAGGCCATGCTCAGGTATTTAAGTCACCACGATCGCAAATTCTCTAGATGTGGTAACAGGCGACCAGAACCGGTCCCTGCAACCCCACCACGAATAGGTGTCCCCTTAGGTGAGGAAATTGCAAAAATGAGAGTGAAGGGACGTGTGGAGGAGCCAGAAGTGGCTGGTAAGCAGAGTGAGGATCCCTTAGAATCCCAAGTCCCCCATGCAAGAAGAAGACACAAAAGGGTGATGACACCTCTGTGAAGAAGAAGGCGAAAAAGAGGCCCGTAGAAGAAGAGGGCCCAACTGTACCTCTGCCAAAACCAAAGAAAAGAAAAACAAAGAAGGCTGAACTGACAGAGCCTGTGATCATAGAACCTGTGGTCACAGAGGACATTGTAGAAGAAAGCCCGACAGAGGCTGCAGCAACTCCAAAGCGCAGAAGGTTGCGCAAGATGGTCCTCAATGTCTCCCCAACAGAAAAAATTCAGGATGTTCTTTTGAATATCCAGAAGGAGTTCAAGGCGCCAATTGATGAAACTCAGTTGGGGACAGAAGTCATTCTAGATGACAAAGAAGAAGAGGCAGAAGAGTTAGGTGAGGGAGCAAAAGATGTCGAAGGCACACAACCAAGCCCACCTCCCAGTGCATCCCACATATCTAGAGGCCCTGTTCTAGAGGGAACCTCTATTGAAGCAGGCACGCACATGCCGAACCCTAACCAGGGTATCCCCACAGAGGACATAGTTTCGTCCTCTGTAGAACGCACACCTGGGCAACCACATCATACTCCTTCATCCTCTCAAAAGGATGAAGGTTTTACAAAAAGAGTCCCTTCGCCCATGGACTCGAC
Organism: Cynara cardunculus var. scolymus; assembly: GCF_001531365.2. Classification (NCBI taxonomy): domain Eukaryota; kingdom Viridiplantae; phylum Streptophyta; class Magnoliopsida; order Asterales; family Asteraceae; genus Cynara; species Cynara cardunculus. The sequence continues at coordinate 17,328 of NW_020203517.1, read as the reverse complement.
AGAACCAAGAGAGGCATCCGTTGCCTCTCCTCACACGAGTGAACAACCAAAACGTGCTTCAGAGGCATAGGTGAGGATCACAGAGGCAGAGGGTCTAGAACGCCCTTTGTCTCCACTAGATCAAACTGTCAAGATAGGCTCTGAAACTACCGGACATGAGATCTACAGAACACCGGTAGGCTCTCCTTAAGGAGATGTGTGAGGATCCGGTGGAAGTCCCTGAGCAGGCTACGACAAACCAGCCGCTGAGGGCGCCTCAAGCTCCGAGGCGAAAGGATCAGCATGCGTTGGTGGTCCGAGTTCCCAGAACGACTATGTGACAAAGGGGGAGCTTAACACCTTTGCCATAGAATTGTTCAAAAAGATGGATGAGTTGAAAAGCTTGTTCATCTCGCACTCAATGTCACAAGACCTCACGCCGCTCACATAAGCTCTGAAGGAGTTATCCTCCTCAACTGCAGAATTGAAGTCTACTTTAGTAACCCTTCAGAGCTCTGTCCTTCAAAAGGATGACTTAGAAGAAGCCTTCCAAGCGATGACGCTAAATCCCTCCTCCATCAAGACGCTAAAGGAAGAACTCACAGAGATGGCCGCCAAATTCGCAGCCGATTTCGTGTCTGCGGGCTATGCAGATTACTCTTCATTCAGAGACGAAATCAAGGAGATGTTCTCCTCTGCAGTCACCTACGTCCTTGACACGAAGACCTCAAGGGCCAACATCAATCATTTGGCAACTCGCAGAGAGCTGGATGCTATGGTGGATGCCCTAGGGGATGTTGTGACTGGSCATATCGGAGCACTTGTCACAGAGGCCCAAGCATCAAACGCTCTCATCAAAGACTGCACGTCAAAGCTTGTAAAGGAAGGTGACCTTCTTCAAGCAGAGATCTTCAGCACCGTCTCCAAGCTTAAATGGGCCACAGAGCTAGATGTGATGAATGCCTCTGCAGGTGCTGAAAAGGTGATCGAGAAAATGTACAAAGCGGCCACAAAAATCTTGCGTCATTTGAAAAGGGTTCCCCTGACTACATGCAAGACAGACGCCAAACAGAGCGATGACGATCATGAAGGTGATGATGATCGTCATGAGGGGGAGAAGAATAAGGAAAATAAGAAGGCCCCAGAATCAAAGAAGAAGACTACTGCCAGAGCACCTGCCAGAGGTGTCAAGATTGAAGATTCCACAGCTGCAAAAGGCAAGGAAAAGGCTGCAGAGCCTAAGGGCAAGGGGAAGGCCATAGTTGTAGAGTCTTCACAGAATGGGTCATCACCGAGCACAGAAACCCCAAAGGAGATTAATGAAGAAGAGTATGCTGATGACCCTGAGCTCCTCAAAGCATTAAAGTTATCTCTAGCAGAGGCTCAGGCAAAGAAGGGCAAAATTCCAATGCACCACAGAGAAGGCGAAGCCACATCATCTCATTTCCCACAAGTCSAAACAACRTCCACGGGTACGTTTGATGCCCTGCAAGGAACTGTCAAGCCAATCCTTGCAGAGGGATCGACCCAGAGGCCGATTTTGGAAGAAGAAGAAGAACACAAGATGCCAGAGTCTACAATGGGAGGACGGGTCTCTGAAATCTTTGAATCTATGAACAAGATTCCTATGCAAAATGTTCGCACAGAGCCCGCCACTACCCCARAAGAAATTCTTATTTGGAAGTACTCTGTAGTAGACACAGAGCCACCTTATGACCCAGAACTCACTGATATTCCCTCATCAATCGCCAAGTTCCACTTCACCAAGTTAACAAGGCCTCGTGAGCAGGTCTTCTCACGGCACATGATCACTTTTCTGGTAACTATCTCACCAAGAACCTTGTTAAAGAAGACTGTGCTCTACACACAGTATGTTGTAAGGAGAGAAGATGGCAACATCTACACGTTCACGGATGCGGATCTTCACAACCTCTGCGTGCTTGATGTCATCTATATGCACAATGTTCTTAACATCTACATGGAGAGGAGGTCCACATACCAAATATCGCTCAGAAGGCTGGTGGAGGTAATGCGTGCGCAAGTGAGGTATTACAGTCAGAAGGACTTTGAGTTGGCCGTAAGATTAGTGCAGAAAAATCTGAAGCTCTCTCCTCCATACAGCAGGCCCAGTTGGATATCTAGGTACTAT
>NW_020203517.1:1354-15030 GCF_001531365.2 Cynara cardunculus var. scolymus | reverse complement strand
ACGCGATCAAAGTTCAAATCAACTTCAGAGAATGGATCTTCAATGTCTACAGAACGATCAAGTCTGATTTTGTATTCGCAGTAGACGATTTTCCAGACTATGTAGTTTGATACCCTTCTGTACCAGGATTCGGCCTAAGCTTCAACAATTTTGTCATTTAAGTTTTGTAATTATTTACTTTGTAATTATTTCACAGGATGATGTTTTATCACCTCTTGTAATTTCATTTCAATCAAGTCATTTTCTTGCACTTAAAGTTCAATTTCTTACTTTTTCATACTTAGGGGGAGATTGTTAGCTCTCATTTCTTTAAATGTAAGAGTATGGAAAAAGTAATACTACAAGTGTTGACAGAAGATGATCTGTCACAGAAGACCACAGAGGACCAACAGCAGAAGATGCTCAAGCGTACAAGTCTCAAGTGACAGAACCTTTGTCATGTCTCACAGAGGTTCTGGAAGATATCCTCTACATCAATGTGCTTTCAAGTTATATCCAGCAGAGCCTCTGTGATGTCTCACAGAGGGTCTACAGCCTGTCTTCTGTGTAGATCTTCTTTAGCTGTTTTACTTAGGTTTATTAGCTGCTCRTGYWTATCWCKTGTTCTTGTCTGTAATCTGTTTTGATCGAACGGCTTAGATTAATTTACTTTAGGTCATGTCAGAAAACGGTTACTTGTTTGTATAAATAGCAACGTAGGCCCTTGTATTTCAGGGTGCTTCAGTATTGTAATTGTCAACATTTTCATTGAATTGAAAATCATTTGAAGCTCTCTCTTGTGTTCATCAATCTTCATTACTGTGTTCTTATTGATTTCTACTTTGGTTGATTCATATATTTTCCTATGCATTATCACTGTCAAACAGATCATCCAAGTAAGTAATTAATACCAAGAAACCTAGTTAATCGATCCTACAAATAACAGTCGCTTGTCTCTATTTTTGATTTCAGCTTCAAGGTAGATCAACTTGTTCAACTGGGTTCTTGCTATCTGTTCTAAAATAGCATCATCTGATACTTTTGATTTTGAGAACCTATCTAATTTGTTTATGTGACTGTATGTAATTGCACAGAAGGTAAGGACTATCAACCTGTTTAACAGCTTGTCCATATTAACTGTTGTTTTATAGCAAGCAGACTGTTTTTTTAGACAGCTTGTTGAGCAACTTAAAATCTGTTTGTTGAGCAGATTAGAGACTGTTTAGAGTGTAGTTTAGAAGCTGTTTGATGAGCACATATAGAGCGATTAAGAGGCAGTAGCTTGACCAATTTAAGTCATGTCCTTCTTTAAGCATTTTATAGCAGTGAGTGTTCTTGCAGTAGGTGTTTTACATGGTCATGTAGTGATCATTTAAGGCTGTGAGCTGTCTGTTTTTTTGAAAACTGTGCAGTGAGCTTGAGTATTTTGATTCGAGTGGTTAAAGCTCAAGTATTGTGTGATTTAAATGTATTCAGTGAGTGAATATTTTTTGGTTTAAGAACAGCTTCATTGTGATCAATTTACAGCTTTGCTGTTGTTTGCATGCTTCTGTTGAGCGGTTTAAGCTATGTGAGCTGTGAGTTGATTGTTTTAGAAAAGTGTTGATTTAAAAAAAAGTCTGTGTTTTACTGCTGCTGTAAACTGTTTTGAAGCGGTGATAGAGTTGCAAAGATAAGCGCAAAATGGGAACCCAGAGCCTTGGCAGAAGCAAGAAGTAAATTTGTAACAACATCCATAAGCAATTCATCGTGTCCAGGATTGATTTCACTGTCAGATTCTACTTACTGACATGCTGACCTCTGGCACAGCAATACTACAGTTGACTAAGGATCGACTGCAACATATCCAAAATCTTGATGTAACAGCAGGCTTCTGGTTTGTTTTTTCCATTCTTCACCAGGTTTCAAGGTTTTGTAAGTTTGTTGGCTTGACAGAGAGAATTTTACTGTTAATGAGAGCCTTGGAGAAACATATTCTGTAATTCGGTATTGTCATCGCATTATCAAACCCAAATTGCACTTCATACTTATTGCATTTGGGCTGAACTGAGTTCTTAGTTATAGGACTGTTTGTTGATGGTGTTGCATCACAGCTGATGCTTCTGGTGCTAAACATTTGGATATTAGTCAATTTGGCTTCAATTGCTTCATTGCTCAGCTTGTTAACTTCTGGTCAAGTTTGTAATTTATTTAGACTTGGTTTATTTTTTCTATTGCTTAGACTTGGTTGAATTGGGTTATGATACAGTGAAAGAAGATTGGTTTGCTGTTTGGCTTTTCAGGATTGATTTCTGTTTGATTGTTCATAAATTGCTTACTATCATGTTCGATTTATCCTAATCTGTTTTGATTTCACAGGTTCATTTTGTTGCGAGTTCATAAAGGGAGGGTTGATTGGATTGTAAAGGTCTATCTACATCAAGTGGACTTTTGGATAGAAGTTGCATTTCGAAAGCAGAAAGAACAATTTAACTGTTTTTTTTAAGTTTCACATTTGTATAGTGACAAGTTGCTACTGTTGTCGGCTATTTCATTTGGGCTTGTTAATTTTGGTCTTTCATTTGATTAATTTTTTTTCTTAATTGTATTGATTTGCTTTTGAACTGTTTGAGATTTCCTGAACTATTTTACCTCGCATAAACTGTTTCTTATCAGTTTTCACTGTTTTTGACTGTTTTTAACAGTTTTTAACTGTTTTTAACAGTTTTGACTGTTTTTACTGATTTTAGACAGTTTTCGTCGTTTTTTTTCTGATTTCTCAACCGTTTTTGTGTTTTTCTATTTTGTTTTTGAGCCTATCTGTTTTTTATTTCTGTTTACTGATTTCATTGCATTAGATCCTGTAATTGATCAATCTTATTTTTTCTGAAATGGCAGCTTTTTACGAGAGAGATTACAGAGAGCTTAAAGAAAAATACGACAAACTAAATTCTGAGCTTAACAAGAACATATCATGGACAATTCGTCTGACGGATTATTATGAGAGAGAGAGAGAGAGAAGAAAAGAGAGTTTTGCAAGAAAAGCTGAACGATATCATGAAAACTTGTTCTAATTCACAAGAGACAGTTAATTTGAAGAAACAGATCGAAGAGTTAACAGCTAAACTGCATAAATCTGAACTGAAAGTTGATTTTCTGGAGAGGAATAAAAGTTTAGAAATTGAGAAGGTTTTAAATGCAAAGAGAAAAGATTTGGAGAAAGAAAAGAAAAGATTTATTGATTTCGAGAAAGGTTTGGGCTGAACGTATATCTTATGAGAATAAGATAAACTCTCTCGAGCTGAACGCAAAGATGCTGTTGAAGCAAATCTCGGATTTTGAGCAGCTAATCATCTTGGAACGAGCCAAGAATGATAAAGAAAAGGAAGACATCTCCGAAGACTGTCAGAGTCAATTACAGAAATTGTCTGAAAGCATTGATCAAAAGCAAAAGGCTTTAGACGAAGAGAAGAAGCAATTTACTCTTGAGAAAAGAAATACTTCAAAAAAGTATACAACAATTGCTAAAGAGCTTGCAGATAAGAAAAAGTGGCTTGACATCGCCTCGGAGAATGATAAGAGCAGCTCATATGAAGAGAAACGAGAGTTAATAAATCATAAGAGAAAGTTTGAAATGCTTCAGAAGAAGTTAGAAGGTAAACTCCTGGACACTACAAGCAAATTGTCTGATCTAAAGACAGACCTTGAAACTGAGATGAAGATGAGAACTGAACTGAAAAAGAAATACGATTTAGTTGCTGATGAAAGAGACCAGTTATTAAAGAAAGTAAAAGACTTTTTCATGTGCTAAAAGCCCAACTAGTTCTCAATCACAGTGTAATACTAGCTTTTATGACTGTTCTAGTGTTAAATCTAACAGTTATTATAGCAGTCCTAAATCAACTATTTCTAAGAACAATTCTCGTTCTTCAAATCAGTATTATCAAGGATATGTCATTGGATCACCCAATTATCATTCAAAAGGTAAAAGCATTTGGGTTAATAAAGTTGATTCTGTTTTATCTCAGACACCTGTTGTTACCAACTCTGTTCTTCCTTGTATTGTGAGATCCACTAATGATTTGATCAATCTTAGCAAGAGAAGAATTATGTGTTCAACATGCAGAACCAATAATTTTGTCAATGATAAAAGATTCAACAAGTGGCATGGAGATAACAGCTATCAGAACAGTTGGAAAGGTAAGAACAGGTATGATCACAATTACTGGTACAGATCATATTTTATTCCTGATCATCCTGTTCACAGTGCTAAAAAGAATATATCCAATAAGAATAAATGGTTTGGAAGTTACAACATACCCCAACCCGATACTAACATAATAGGACCCAAATTTATTTGGGTACCAAAATCTATTTAATCTGGTTTTCCAGGTGTGTCAATTTTGTGCTGATCATAATATCCTTTCAGTGATACATCAATGCAGGGGGAGTTGTAATTTATTCCAAACGAGGCTTCTGAACATTTCAGTTCAAGACCCGTGCTTTACCGAGTGTGGTTTCTAAACACACAGTTTAGGACCCGTGCTTAAAATATTTTTCTTATTCTTTTTAATTTTTTGAGCTTAACTAAAATATTACAATAATCTACTATCTAGGGGGAGTCTCTAGAAAGTTCAATCAATGTTTTTCGGAGAATGAATTTTTTTTGGGAAACGAGTACATTTTTTGAACAGGTATTTCCTGAGATCTTACTTGTGTAATTTCTCATCGTACATAACTCCAATACTTGTTTCAGGCTTTCAGCTATTCTTCAAACTGTTATTATCACGTCTCTTATAAGAAAATCATTTTCGGTGATAATACGCACGTTTGTATTCAAATTTGTTTTTTGATATTTTTTTACATTGATTCATATACATTAAATTTTTTTAATATCAGAATCTGTAAATTCGTTCTTGTAGATCTTCATTCATTTCTCTCATATATATCGAATAATCTGATCATTGTCGCATAATTCTTTCATTAATTATGCTTAAAGCCAAAAAAATTGATTGATTTTATCTGTTCTTTGTGCTTTATATACAATATTATTTTTGATCAACTCTTGTGATCAAATGTGCATAACTATAAATTTTTAGGAGGGACTGAGTGCTTATCAGAAATATCTCAATGGAATGTCAGAACCGACAAACCTACCCATGAGGACAACCATAGTGAGCTTTAAATCAAAAAGGGTTTGTGTGCCGAGATTAAAATGAAAATGAGAGGGGTAGTTGTTGTGAGCTAAAAGAATTGACGAGAGTTGTGTCAGAATTAAAATAATATGAGAATCCTGTTCCAGACTACAAAAATTCGGGCATACCACACAATCTATTAGTTCTCAATTCTTTSGAGACTAATATTGAAAAAGGCAAARCYCARGCCAATTCTTGTCACAACCCCACCAGCTACTCATTTATCTCTCAACAGATAAGTGTTTCAATAACACTTGGGCACGCAGCTCATCATCTATCAATTTCTCATTCGGAGAAAGTTGATATTGAATTATAAGGATATATGTCCCCACTTCAAGTCTTTTTTATCACAAATTGAGTCTGATAAATTTGTGTAGTCCACACGGTTTATCTTTTTGTGCCTAAACAGAAGCATACGTTACTTTATCTTTCTACACTACACAGATTTAGCATTTTATATGTTATTTTGCCAAAACATTCATAGATATGCTTTTATTAAGCTATCAATGATTGAATGGAAGACCTGGTGAGATGAGCCTCATAAAGTCTCATATATACAGTACATCCGTTGTACTAAATATATCTGTTATACTCACAGGCCAATCTCTTTATAAGATTGAAAACAATTTCATTTGTTGAAATTTGTTGTTATCTTCCCCATTCCCTTAATCTGAAAAGATTAAATAAGTGGATTTATAAAGATCTATTTACAATTTCTTGAATTGACGGCTTACGCGGAGAATTTCATTCATTCTTGTGTATGATGGATTGATTCTCATTTCATCATAAGGGGGAGTATGTAATAATGAATGAAATATTCATTTTCGAACATTAGAAAGGGAATCTGATGTAAAGATTAAGGGGGAGCAACTTCGAAATTGGCAAAAGACTCAAAAGAAGTGCGACTATAAATGATTATGAAGATTATTCCGATGCTAAAAGACTGAGAGATGTTAAATGTGAAGATCTATTTTACAACAGTTTACTGGAGATCGTTTCTGTAGATTGTTATTGTTTCTGATCTACATTGTCCAAAAGAGAAGATTATCGCGGTTCTACATCCGTGGGGGAGAATGTTAGAAGATTTTTCTCAACAGATAATTGTCTGAAGATTTCAAGTGAAGATTGTTTTTGATGTTTCTGAATAAGTCATCAAGAACATAAAGAGACAAAGTTCAAACGAAATTCATCACGCCCAAATTCTTTCCAGTCTGAATACAAAGGGGGAGAATGTTAGGACTGAAAGTCAGTGTAAAATTGTATTCGTCTAGAAAGTTACTATTGTCTATAATTAAAATAGACCTCGTGTTTGACTTTGTTTGTATGGTTTGACTTTGAGCATTTGTGTAATGTTTGACACTATAAATAGGGTGTTAGTCTTTGTAATCTAGTAGGAAGCTTAATTGTAAAAACTCATTATGTATAATAGAGGATTGACCAGACTTTGATTGTTGACTTTTTCTCTCAAACTCTCATCTCCTCTCATGTTCTCGAATGCTAAAATCCAGATCTGCCATGGATTTCTAAGGAGTTTATCTAGAAGATTGATCATAGGGACACACAAACTGGGAGTGGGTACTTTCAGACGTGGTGACTTATGTCTGTTCTGATAAGTAGCCCTGTTTTGATGGAGGAATAAGGGTGGCATATCAAGGAGAGGTGTACTTGGAATAAGGGTGGCATTGTCATATGTTGATAATATTATAACTCTTATCATTGTTACTAATTGGATTTAATAACTTTGAGTCATCGTTTCTTTGTGACCTGATGAATTAAAGATATTATTCCTATTAGAAATAATAATTTAGATGTTACTGAAAAGGGGAAAATAGTTTGTCATAACATGTAAGTATTGCCTTAAATCTTTTCTATTAATATTTACAAAGGAATGGTCTAATGATTCAAGAAGTTTTGGTTATAATATTTGTTTCATATTGGGAACGTTGGATGTTTAAGCAGAGGTATTTTATAGAACTGAGGTTCTTGGGTATATCCTATTTTACATGTTATTGTGCACTGCATCATTTGGTTGTATTGCAAAATATTTCTAAGCAAAGTTACTTTATCATATTTTGGTGTTCATCACCCTGCATTTGCAAGGAAGGGATTTACTCACTAAACTCTTCTGGTCTAACCCTCATTTTCTGTCTTTAAAATATGTGGTGCAGGAATGACGGGGTCCAGGGATTTGCTCCCATATTATCCCTGGACCCCGTCATTCCTGCACCGTATATTTTAAAGACCGAATATGAGGGTTAGACCAGAAGAGTCTAGTGAGTAAATCCCTTCCTTGCAAATGCATGGTGATGAACACCAAAATATGATAAAGTAACTTTGCTTAGAAATATTTTGCAATACAAACAAATGATGCAGTTCACAATAATATGTAAAATAGGATATACCCAAGAACTTCAGTTTTATGAAATACCTCTGCTTAAAGATCCAACGTTCCCAATATGAAACAAATATTATAACGAAAACTTCTTGAATCATTAGACCATTCCTTTGTAAATATTAATAGAAAAGATTTAAAGCAATACTTACCTGTTATGACAAACTATTTTCCCTTTCTCAATAACATCTAAATTATTATTTCTAATAGGAATAATATCGTTAATTCATCAGGTCACAAAGAAACGATGACTCAAAGTTATTAAATCCAATTAGTAACAATAATAAGAGTTATACTATTATCCACATATGACAATGCCACCCTTATTCCAAGTACACCTCTCCTTCATATGCCACCCTTATTCTTCCATCAAAACAGGGCTACTTATCAGAACAGACATAATTCATCACGTCTGAAAGTACCCATTCCCAGTTTCAAACCAGAACAAACAAAAGTCACCACGTCTGGGGGAACTATCTCTTAAAACAAGTTTTATACAAAACAGACTTATGTCACCACGCTTGGTAGAAATATATCTTTTTATTTAAAAAGATATAAGATACTCCTTTTTGATAATAACATAATTTAAACCCAATATTAGCTTACCAAATTATAAAAATTCCAAGAAAACCCAACCCTTAAAATTTTCATCAAATGAACGTCCGGATAAGTTATCCGGACAAGCAATCCGGTCAATTATCCGGTCATCAATCCCTTGTCCGATTTATCAAATCTGGACAACCCTTAGCCCTTTGTTCGATGTACATATCCGGACAACACATTTGTCTAATTTATCAAATACGGACAGCCCTGGATTGATTAGTAAATAGTCCGCTCAAACCTTGGTCGATTTAAGACTAAACCGCTTAACACATGATCAGTTTATAACTAATCCGTACGACCTTTAGGCGATTTAAGGCTTAACCGCTTAGCACGTGATCGTATTCCTACTTCTCCGTTCAAAAACCTTTATCCGGTTTACACAATTCATAATCCCAGTAAGTCATTAAATCGTATGACCTTATGATTGGTTTATAATTAAATCGAATACCACTGTGTCCGGTTAAGGTAATTCGGTCACCCTTTGTCCGGATAAAACTCTAAATCGCACAGCTCTTTTTCAAAAACAATATACAGCTCCTACAAAACTAATAACCAAAGCTTTTAAAGGAAATTATTAGAAAGTACTCACCTTATGAGAATTTGCAGTTTTGAAGAAGATTGCAAAACTTCTTTGAATATCCGGACAACACTTCTCAAATCACTCTCAAGATTTCAAAAATGGCAAGAGATTTGAGGAAATGTTTTACTCTCATATTTATACCTTCCCTTTTTAGGGAAGTCGGCCAATAGGCCCTCACCCACATGCATGCATGCATATATATCATTTCATACATACATACATACACATAATACACCTCATGCATATAAAAGCATGCGTGTATATATATATATATATATATATATATATAACACATATCTTGCATATAACCATGCATGAAATACACGTACTTACGCATTTTAACCCATGTAAGCATGTATTCACATAAACAATTAATTCATATAATAAATACCTTGAGCAATAACCCGGACCCGGTTATCACAAAAATTTATACCGTACTAGTTAAATATGAGATGAAGAGAGTTTTTCTCTCTATTATCAAAGATAAAATTGTCATTTGGTTTTTTAAAAAGTAGACTAGTTGAACATTTCTAAACTATATGCCATTTTTATTGTAGACATTCTGGCTATGTTTGTCAAACTAGCTGATAATTGATAAGTTAACTGGTAGCTAATAAACTAGTTGATAGTTAATAAGCTAGCTGATAGCTGATAAGCTAGTAGATGAACAAATCATGTTTGATAAAAACTAGCTGATAAACATGTAAAGTGATAAAAAAATATCTTGAAAATTTAGTCAATTACAATAATTTATTATGTAATTAAAACAACATAAAAAATATAATATATTAATACAAACAAGACGATAAATTAAAATTAAAATGAGATAATTTGTTAATTAAAGTAATTTTAAATTGATTATTATTAATTTTTGGATTCGTTAAAACAAAACTAAATAATCGTTGCATATAATAAGAATAAAAATAAAATTGGTCAACCTCATACATCCTAATAAATTAGGAAGTTTGTAAAAATATAATTAATAATTAAATTAAATATTTTATTAAAATTATTTAAAATTTACTTGACCTATCTCCTTTATAATTACTATACGTCAAAAATCATAAAGAACACTTTAAGAATTGCTAACTAAGGTAANTATATAACTTATATAAACATTATTAAAATGATTAAATTTATTTTTTTGACAATTAAATATATTAAATAATAATTAAAAAATAATTAATAATAATTTTAATTAAAATAAGATATATTCATCAGTAATGATCTCTCTAGCAAAATCAACACCTAAAGTTGCTGAAAATTATCTGAGGACAAAGATAGATTTATTAGATAAATGGATCATAAAGTCAAGTCCTCAGTCCCAATTCAAGATATGTCAATAAATTATAACGGAAAACTTCATGAAATAAGTGAAGCAATAGAGACAGTACTCAGATTTGGACAGGAAATAATCCCTTTAAGATTATTAATAGAAAAAGAAAATAAAAACGATATATTAGAAATTATGTTAGGATTAACCTTTTTGTTAAACCTTATCATATAACCTTTTATGGGTTAAAAATAACATATAATGGAAAAATGATATATATATACCAAAATGACGAGTCCTTAGAGTATATATATTCATGTAGGAATTACTTATAAAGATTATAAGGCAGAATATTTTGCTGCTTATATAGGCTGTGGTGCAGGGATATGTATATGTAAACCAAATTGTTATCCTAATGAATATCATCCAGATTTAAGACTTCATAGAGGAAGAGGAATATCCAAAGATATCGTTAGTTTAGATTGAGGAATACCAGAATCAATAATATTAATAGGATCATTTATGATTAAATGCCCTCCTTTTTACTTTCATGATACAGGTTCAGATATCCTATTAGGTAATAACTTCTTACAAAGATTTAATAAAATAACATTTGACATAATTTGTAACACCCCCGTCCCACGTGGTCAAAGATGAGAGATGCCACAATTGGAATAAAACAAACAACACGCTATATAAAACAGAGCGGCTAATAAAATTTACCAAAAGATAATTACATAACCATAGACGGAGATAACGTGTCTCAAAATACGGTCCCAAAATACCAGTATGTCTACATAGTCATCAAAAGTTTAACAAAAGTATGACTTAATGGGTTATCTTCAATATTGTCATCTTCGTAGCTCTCATCCTAAAATCCCTGCTAAGTCATGTACCTGCCGAGGACAAGAAAATCTCGGTTGAGCTTAATGCTCAGTGAACAGATAATAATATAACTAAACAATGAATATGAGATAACAAGTTCAAAAACAATTTATAACGTCAAATGATAATCCAAAAGAAAGTCAAAATGCCCCAAAAGCATGTCAAGGGTCCGAAGATCAAATCGCATCACGAGGACGCATTGTTCCCTGTTGGACCTATAAATTCAGCTTTAATATTTATGTATTACTCTGAATGAACTCTAGGACGATTACAGTGCAGCGAAAACAATAATAAGAACAGAACAGAGTAATTAAACCAAGAACACACAGTTAATATGAGAAAGAAGATGAACACAGGAGAATAGCTTCAAAGGTTTTTCAATTCATTCAATTGAAAATAAGACGATTACAATTCGGAAGCACACTGAATACAAAGGCCTAAGCCGCTATTTATACTAGCTCCTAATGACCTTACTGACATGATGTAGACACGTGAAATCATCTAAGCCGTCAAAATAAAGTCGATTAAAGACCTAGTCACGTGAGAAACACATGTAGCTAACAACCTTTGAAAAGCAGTTAGAAGAGATTCTTCACAGAAGACGAAACCGCAGACCTTCTGTGAGCCATCCTAGAGGCTCTGCTGTAATTGACTTGTATGATCTTATTGCCAGATGACCATTTTCCAGAACCTCTGTGAGAGACATCAGAGGTTCTGTCACACTTTACTTGCTCGAATATCAGGCTTCTGTCATTAGTCCTCTGTTGTCTTCTGTGGAAGATAAGCTTCTGTCAAGACTTGTAGTACTTTTTCTATACTCTTACAAGAGATGAAAAACAGTGCTAACAATCTCCCCTTAAGTATGAAAAAGTAAATTTAGACAAATGGTTGCAAGAAATGACTAATTGAAAGAATTACAAGAGGAGATTAAACTCATCCTCTGAAAAGAAGTACATAAATGAACAAATTGAAAATTGATAGAACAGGCCTACACTATTACAAGAATTAGTCCACAGCAGAGTCTGGATAGTCATCTACGGCAAATTACAGATCTGACTTGATAGTTATGTAGACTTTGAAAATCCATTCTCTGAAGGAGACTTGAACTTTGATCATTTCCAGAAGGTGGTTCACTTCATCCGCCCTTAAATGACCTCTCTGCACCTCTGCCACCACTAGGTTGAACACCCACTCAAGAGACTCTGTCGAATATTTGTGCGTCTCTTTGGGATCGAAGAACCTTAGAATTTCATCCTTGTCCAGGAATACAAACCCAAAGATGGGATTGTGGACAATGGTGTTGGGATGAAATCTAAGCAACCAACTTGGTTTATTCTGTGGAGGAGTAATTTTTAGCTCTGGCTGGGCCAACCTCATTGCGATGTCGAAATCTTTCTGGCTGTAGAACTTGACTTGAGCGCGCATAACCTCAATCAGCCTTCTGAGAGAAATCGAAAATGTTGACCTCCTCTCCATGTATTTGTTCAATATCTTGTGAAGGAATATTAGGTCAAATACACAGAAATTATGGAGGTCAGCATCTGTGAAAGTATATAGGTTGGCGTCATCCCTCTTCACCACGTACTGAGCATATTGCACGGTCTTCTTGAGCATAGTCCTTGGAGAAATTGTTTTGAGTGAAGTAATTACATGCTCTGAGAAGACCTGCTCTGGTGGCCTTGTGAGCTTTGAGAAGTGGAACTTTGCAATGGCAGAGGGCATACCTGTAAGCTCTGGGTCATAAGGGAGCTCTGTGTCCACAGCTGAGTAACGCCACCGCAGAATCTCCTTAATGATGGTTACGGGCTCTGTGCATACCTTCTGCGTAGGAATCTTGCTCATAGATTCAAGTATTTCAGATACCCTCCCCACCGTGGCAGATTCTGGCATTCTGGTTTCTTCTTCTAGTATCAGCCTCTGGGTGGACCCCTCTGGTAGGATTGGCTTGACAGTTCCTACCAGAGTGTCAAACGTGCCCATGGACGTTTCCTCTGGAATTTTCGCCATTTTAGAGGAAGAGCCTTCTCCAGCTCTGGGGATGGGGGCTCTGCCCTTTCTTGCTTGTGCCTCTGGCAAATACGCCTTTAAAGCTCGAACGAGATCCGGGTCATCATACTCTTCTTCATTTATCTCCTCTGGCGTCTCAGAGCTTGACCCCTTCTGTGGCGACTCCTCTACTGCTTTACCCTTGCCTTTCCCCTTAGGCTCTAGAGATTTGTCTTTAGAGAATAGGGCACCAGCAGAGTCCACTATTTTTAGTGGTCTGGCAGAGGTTGTCTTCTTTGGTTCCTCTTTCTTTTTCTCCCCCTCATGACGATCATGGTCATCACCTCCTTGATCGTCATGGATTTTAGTGGCCTCTGCCTTGCAAGTAATAAGGGGAGCCTTCTTCAATCGCTTTAAAACTTTGGAAGCCGTCCTCTCCATCTTTTGAATGATCTCCTCAGCAATCTCAGAGGCAGTGTTGATATCCATCTCTGTAGCCCATTTCATCTTAGAGATGTAGTGATAGATCTCATTTCTGAAGTTATCACCTTCTTTGACGAGTTTGTTCATGCAGTCTCTTATAGCTTCGTTGCTTGCTTGGGCTTTCTTTAGGAGTTGGTCAGTGTATTTCTGCATTCTCTCTCCAAGGGCCTCAACCATTGCGTCTAGCTCTCTGCGAGTGGCTAGATGGTTAATATTAGCCCTGGAGGATTTAGAGTCAATGCCATAGGTGACCGCAGAGGAGAACATCCCTTTGATCTCGTCCTTGAATGCAGAATAATTCGTGTAGCCGGCTGTTATAAC
>NW_020203517.1:0-399 GCF_001531365.2 Cynara cardunculus var. scolymus | reverse complement strand
GTGAGTAAATCTACTGTTGATTTTGTAAGCTTTTGAGTATTGATGGTTTGAAACTTAAAAGAATTTGGTAAAACTATTCTGTTTAAGTTTTAAAGGAAATATTTTGTGATTCTGAAGTTTGAATCTGTTTTGGAAAAGATTAAAGCAGAAACTATGCTTTAAAAACAGTTTTGGATTTGACCTGTGTTGATGATTTAAAGAGGATTAGATGATTTGAGAAATCATTTACACAACAGATTGTTCTAATGCTCGACAGGTTTTGAATATAAACCTATTTTGAGATTATGATTGGTTAAAACTATAGACGAGGTTCACTGTAACGTATATGACTTTGTTCCGTCATTGGATGAAATAGTCTATAGATTTTGGTTAAAACTATGAACGAGGTTCACTCTGACA
>NW_020203516.1:0-19291 GCF_001531365.2 Cynara cardunculus var. scolymus | reverse complement strand
AACATCTTTGCGTTCAACTCGAGAGAGTTAATCTTATTCTCATAAGATTAACGTTCAGTTCCAAACTTTCTTCCAACTCCAATGAATCTCTTCTTCTCCTTCTCAAACTCTGCTCTTTCCACATTCAAATTCTTTTCTGCTGTCAGAAATTTTCTCCTTCTCTAAATCCAGTAATTTCTTTAACTCACTCAAATCATTTTCTTATTTATGAATTTTTTCAGTAAAGTCCCCAGTCTCTGTATTTTTCCTTCCAAAAGAGTTCCTCTTAGCATTTATTTCCTTTTGAACTTTTTGGAGTTTAATGAACAAATCATTATTAGTCTTAATCCTTCTTTGTATCTCTTTTTCACATTCTATTCTGACATCATCCAAGGATTTTTTAAGTTTATTAATCTGAGACTTGGATTCATTCTCAACTCTTTCTAATATTTCTTTATAATCTTGATGCAAAATTTTAAGACATTTCTCATTAGCATAAGTCTGAATTTTATAGTTCTTTTCCAGCTCAGCCATCTTAACTCTCATCTCTTGATTCTCCTTTTTTAGAATATCTGCAATTTAAAAAAATTGATCAGTTTAAAGATCTATGCGATGAAATCAGATAAAAGAAAACAAGAACAATTAAGTTCAAGAAGAAAACAAAAGCACACAAAACAGATAAACGAAATAATCCAAAAATTAAAATCTAAACAAAAAAAAATTTAAAACCACACAATCAAAATACTCAAGCTTACTGCACTCTTTCACTTTGTTCCACCTGGACTGATATTCTAGTCCACAAATCAGAAATAAACCAATAAACTGTAAATTGCTAAATCCTTATCCTTTGGACCAATAACTGTGTAAAATGATAGGCTTCACAAATCACCTATAGGAACAATACACAGTGCACAAATGACAAACACAGATAAGCAATTCACAACCTAAACCTGCTGCTTATTTTGCTTAAAAACAATTCAACAGTGAGCTATTGAGCAAAAATCCACACACCACAGTTTGGGAAACCAAAATCCCAACCTTCCAAACTGCAAAACAGATATTGTGATTCACAATTTAAAAGAAGAATGCTTTTATGAATAACAAATCAAACATCAAACAAATTTGATCACTCAAAATGCAACAAGTCTCGAACAAAGAAAAGTTGTTGTTTGATTGAAATCGAAATTAGATCAATTACCTTGAAACACAGACAAACAAGTATCTGTTGAGCGATTAAGAATCCCAATGGTGAAATAGATTGAATGATTGGATATGCAGTCAATGAGATTGAGCAATAAGATGAGCGGTTTAATGGACCGGACACTTCGATGCACAAATTGCTAAGTTCTAAACCGTTCACTAGTCCGCTCAACAGTCCGCTCAAGGGTTATCAGAATCCGCTCAAGATGTGTGCGGATTACTCTCCGCTCAAGCAAGGTACGGTTTATATGAACACCGGTCAAGAGGTGGTCGGTTTATATGAACACCGGTCAAGAGATGATCGGTTTATATGAACACCGGTCAAGAGGTGATCGGTTTAGGAATAAACCTCTCAAACTGAAAATCTTGAAAAGAGATGAAATCGAAAAGAACAGCAAACCTGTTGAGCGATATAGAATCCGGTCAAGTAGATGAACAGATGACTAACCCTTTCGTGTGCGGTCACATATCCGGTCAAGCTGTGTGCGGTTTAACCTGTGAAACTCGAATCCGATTGATGTGATGAATCAACCGGTGAACAATCCGGTCAAGAGGTGTGCGGTGTAACCTAAATCGCTCAAAGCCTAATCTAAACCGCTCAAACCTCCTGCGATTTATCCTGCGATTTATCAAACAATGAAAATGAATGAAGATACATGTAACATGACTCTTATCTGGTCAAAATGTTGGGCCTAAAAAGGATTGGGCTTTTGAACGGTTTAACAAAAAATAAGAAAACTTAAAATTAACAAACATATCAAAAGCTATCAAAAACACAAAAACATAAAAGATTTAAAAAAAAATGGATCAAAAACACTGATTTTAAAAAAAAATTCAAGAACACGAAAAATTTTTAAAACACAAAATCCGATTAAATCTTGATATAAAATGATCAAATCACAAAAAATTGTGAATAACAAAGATTCACAACACGATTCCGAGCATTTTGATCCTGTTTTTAACACAAAAAATACAATATTTTAAGAAAAAATCGGATCAAAAACTAAAAAAAATGAAGAACACGAAGAAAGAAAAAAAATCCAGAAAATAAAATCTTCAAAGTTCTGATTTCCTTTCTTCTGATTTCTTGCAAACTCTGCTTTGATACCAATTGATAAGTCCCACAATTCAATGATCAATCTTCATATTAAGCTTCATAACATGGTAGATCTAGATAAAACTTGTAAGAACATCAAGAACACTAAGATGATAGTTGAGAGGAAAAGTCAAACATTCAAAGATTAGTCAAACTCTTATTACGTAATCACAATATTACAATAAGCTCTCTTCACACTAATTACAAAGACATTACCCTATTTATAGGGTCAAACCTCTAAACACAAGTCAAAGTCAAACTCCTATAAGAAAAGTCAAACACTATGACTTTTACAATTATAGACAATATTTAACTTTCAAGACGAATACAATTTAATACTGATTTTCAGTCCTAACAAAGCCAAACCGCCAAAACTTTTCATTATTATATTTTAATAATCAGGAAACGTTTCCCTTCCACCCCCCACTACCCCAACCCTTCCCCAGATTCCCGCCTATAAATACCTTTCTTCTTCCTCCATTTTCCTTTTATGCTTCCATAAACCTGCAACTAAACTCTGATGAAATACAAACCTGCAACCTTCTCAAATCTGCAACCATCGCATCCTCCGCTTCTCATGAATCAAACAACAATGATAGCAGATTCCAGTCTACAGGAGCCGATAGCCGTGTCATCATCTTCCTACCAATGCGGCCAAATAATCACGCTATCAAACTCTGAACCGCCTTGTTTGATGACCGTTTTGCCATTATTATTGAATACTTCAAACAAAACATTCTTCTTTCTGCTCTCACCCTTGCCGATCCAGCCGTACCCATAAAGTATGTTCAACAGTATTGGCAAACCTGTGAGTTTGATGAAGAAAGCCACGGCATTATGGGGGACATAGACGCCCCTAACGATATGATTTGCTCCATTAAAATATCACGGGCCAAGGTTTCCCGGATACAGGGCATTCCCTCACGCAAGGAACTTGGGATTGCGTAATTTGACGATCCACCAACCACAGACGACATTCTCCGATTCCTGAAGATGCTAGGTTACAACCGTGACCTACGCACCGTCTCCACTTTCAAACGTCAATGCCTTCCACCGATATGGAATATGTTCTTCTCCCTTCTGAACAGAGCCCTTCCATGCAAACTGGATTCCTTGGACCAAGGAAATACAAATATCATGACAATAATGTACGGGATGTTCTTCAACTTGAATCTCGACTACGCCTTCCTTATCTATAACGAAATACTTTTGGCGGTAGTCAAGAAGTCAAAACTTCAAGCCGCTGGTAAGCCTCTCCCTGCGGTTCTCTTTCCGCGCTTCATCGCTCTTTTCATTAGGGACGGAATGAGGAAGAATCGCCTACCAGCAGCGGAGCCATTCACGCCAGTATACAAGATGCATGGTCATCGACCAACCCTCTCAAAGAAGGGCTATACCATCAATCGTACTCTTCCACGGGCTATGCTCAATGTCATACCATCGACATCTGAGATACGCCAGAATTATGAACGCTCCATCCTGTCCCATGTACCGAGGGCAGCTACCCCGGAGCACCTAGAGCCGTCCCCTGCGCCCAGCGAGGGCGTACATGAGTCATCATCATCGGATGATGAAAATGATGATGATGATGCTACTCAACATGCCACCCTCGGCCCTACTTAAATAATCTCTTCACCCACTTCCCAAAGGGCAACCATATCCTCTACCCCAGGCGATCAAAGCCAAAGGGTTATTGAACAAGGACGACCCACTCCAATCCCTACCCAAGCCAGCCATCCAGAGGCCATTCATCGGGTCTCTGGAGTTGAATCAGCTGAGGAACCTCATATTCCATCACCCTCTCCCAACATGGAGGTGATGAAGAAATAAGAGCCCCATCGCCTCAGGGCTCGCCACATTCCATCACACACACAGAAGCATGTGTTGCTTCTGACGTTGAACCCTATGATCGTTCAGAGCGATCTCCCCTTCCTGCACCATCCCCTTCGATATTTGATCTACCGAAGGGGACACACATTCGTTTTACTTATTCGGCCTCTGAAGCCGAGAAAGAGGAAGCGGATGTCACAACATCGCGAGATAGCTCCTCTCTTGAGGGTTATCAAGGACACGATGGAAGTCCTTCAAGACCCACCTTYTCACAAGGTCAAGAAGGCGCCTCAAGAGCAAAGGCACAACCTGTAGCATCTGTTGCTGCAGGGGTCACCCCACTTGCTGATCTGGTCACAAAGGCTGAGTTCCAAGCCTTTGTCGATACGGTGATGCGATCCTTGGAAGACCTTAAACTCATCATGCAAGGGATTGTAGAAAACCAACCCTCCACCTCTACCTTTGACCTCCAACAATCCCTCGCAATCCTACAACATCACCTCACCCAAATCGAAACCCAAACACAAGCGAACACCACCCGCTTACAAATGCTCCAACAAACCGTCACCCAACACCATAACACCACTTCCTCCCTCGCCACCCAACGAAACCAAGTCATCACCCAATCCATCGCCACCCTCACGGCCCATGCAACTGAGGCCGATGAGAACCTTACCTACATAATCACCCAACTTCAAACCATCCTCCACAACCTTCGCTCCTTATCTACAACCACCCTCCCTTATGTCCCTCACCACACACCACAACCATCCACCACCTCTATCAATAATACCCTAGCCAATCTCACCCACTAAATGGCCTCCATCCAAGACACCCTCACCTAACTCCCCGCCGCTATCCTTGTTCAAATCCCCCAGTCCACTCCCCAACCACCACCTCCCTCTACAGGCCCATCCTTCGATGAAGCCTTCTCTTCTTTCACTACAGAGGTGAGAAACCTAATAACAAACCTTCCCATTCCCCCATACACATCCACCACCACCATGCCACCACCAACTTCATCCTCCATGACAGAGTTCGCCACAGGTGCGGACTTGCGAGCACTATCAAGGGCATTGGTCTCATCTTTTAACGAGATCAGTACAAAATTTGTTCATCGGGCCACTCTTCCAACATTGGTTCTCTCCCAGAACCTGGCCGATGAACAACGGTGCATAACTTCCCTCCTACAAACAATGGAGGTGAGTCAACGGCAGACCTCCCTGAAGACATACCTCGCTACCTTTAGGAAGGAAAAGAAGAAGAAGAGGACAAGAGCCTTTTGCTCAAGCAGCCTCCCACACAAGAGGCCTAGACATGACGACCAAGACCCCGATGATCAAGGTCTTGGACCTCATGATGGGGAGACACAGGCCTCGGCTGCATAACAAACCGAATCCGCTGCACCACTATCACCATCACCTCAACCACCACCATCACCAGAAGGAACCCAAGCAAGGGAACCAAAGGCTCTGCCCTCTAAAGATGTAAATATACAAGTTCCCTTCGCCGAGACCCAAGAGCCCATCGTGTTGAGCTCTTCAACCGATGAAGAACCTACTACCCCACCAACATAACTAAACCAACCTCTTCCTTCATCACCCACATTAAACCTACCCTTAACCCCTTCACCAACACCATGCACCACTCAACCATTCACTTTATCCATGCAACCTGAACCAATGACACTACAACCTTCATCACCCAACAACCACAATCCCCTAGCGAATCCCATGCACCAGAAACCACCCAAACCGAACCAAATGAACCCCAACCAACCCAACCTGAATCAACACCAACCCATACACAACCCTTAACACAAACACCCGGGGCGCATGCGGATACTCTCTCTTCCTCAAAGCAACCTCCTCAGAGCTTGGTTGACGAAATAATACAGAGCATGGAGTCAATGATGAGACGTCCCGATTTTCTGCCCAGGGAACCAATTTTGCTAGAGAATGTTCATCAATATCTATATCAAGACCGCGATGATAGTTTGACTATCAACCCTCTAATCTTATCGCCTGAGTCCATGGACCTCCTACACCATATTCATTAGACAGACCACTCAAGCACCCCAGGATGTCTTTTCGATTGATGGGATAAGGAGGGTCATTGATCTGAAAATAAAGACATTTGCCAACCGAGCCATCCGATACATCGAGTTCACTGTAGAGAGAGCACAGGGGCTAGTTTACGTGTTTAACGAGAACGACCTCATCAACCTCAACCCATACGACTTGATTGAAATGTATGCATATACGACTCAGAGACAAGACCACGGCATCAGATTTGGAATAGCAAACCGAGCAGTGGTGAAAATGATGGAAACCCTGTTAAACCACAGAGCCAAGAGCGATTTTGAAATAGCTTTTTGGCTAGGCATTAAAAGGCTCTCCTGTGCTCCTCCAAACGATGACTTCCAAGGCCTGCAGAAGATACGATCTGTCTCTGTTATAACTCAACCTGAACTTGGACTTGTTTACAAGAATGAGTTCGGGAACAAAAAGTTCTTTAGACTGACTAAGGCCTTCAAGTATTCAACAGATACACTTGAATGGTTTCAAAAAGTCATTCGAGAAAGACTGGGGAGACACTATGTGCCAAGAGAAGAAGGGAGTCGACTCATTCACGAGATATCGACAGTCATTGAATATCGAAGACTGCTTCTACACTTCAGAGAAATATATTCAGGTAGCTCGTGATCTGCCTTGATGTATTCTGATTCCAGTACTGTATGAATTTCATCATCCAATGAAAACTTGGAATCTGATGTCTTTCAATTAGATTAGCCTCTGTTCATCACCAATGTTTCTAGACTAGCATATGTTTGTCGTTTCATTACTTAGGGGTAGATTGTTAAACCCCATAACTCATAATGTAAAAAGTAATAAAAAACAATAAGTGATGAAGAACCAGAGGATCAATGAAGATATCAAGGCAGAAGCGACTAAGTCTGGAGTACAACCAGAGGACCGATGGATGATTTGGGATGCRATGGAAAGAGCATCCTCATCGATCCTCTGGTCATCAACACTTAGTGAATTTTTAACAAATCATCCAGAAGCATACAATGAAGATCTAAAGATAAGAATAATTCATCACACCATGAATGACAGCTGGAGATGACATGTCAACAGCTAGATTTCTAGTTTATCTTTAATACTAAAGTTTATCCATAGAATAGATAAACGTTATCTGTTAATAGAAGATTAGCTAAAATGTCTCATTAGATAGTTATCTTCTCATTAGCTGATTAGTATAAATAGGTGATCTGACCTATTGTAAAAAGAGTCACTTGAATAGCTTTACGTTTTTCTCATAATAAAGTGAAACTTTTGAAGCTCAAGATTGTTCTTAATTGTTTCTTAATTTCTTCTTGAATATTCATAACTTTCTTCGTTAAATCACTATAATTTGGTTATTCTTAACTAGATTATTAGTGTTATTGAGAGATCTGGGATCAACAATATTCGTCCTTAATTAATTTCTTGAACTCCTCCCGTGAGAGTTGATTGACTACTTCTCGAACCCTAGTCTGAACTAATGTGTTCCACCATGTCAATGCTCTGCCTTGAAGTAAGCATGCAACATATTCTACTTTGTTTGCTTCTAGGCATTTGCTGATATGGAGGACAGACTCCATACCTTCAATCCAAGTTAGTAATCCTACGGCTCCCTCAGTTCCATGAAGTTCCTTCGGGTTGCAGGATCTGAAGGATTTATAGGTGCATTCCGTAGATGTCCTAGGCTCATAACTGGTAGATTGGTTAGCATTCAGACCCGCAGCCACCTGACTGACTATATTAGGAAGTGCAGCCAAGAGTTGCTCTGACACGAGTCATGCAACTTCAGGGTTTTCTCTTCTTGGCGGCATTTTCTAAGGCATGATAAAAGAGAATCTCATCATTTTTATAGCAATATTACTGGCAATAATTTTTACTCAATAGAATGATGTATAAGATTTTCATCTTGTAGGTATCAATAGAGCAATCACATGATCAAATAGGAAAATTTTATATTCACCCAAGGTTCAGTATATTCAAGCGATTTCAAAAGATACTACTTCTCCTTCTCTTCTTTCTCTCCCTACGGAGCTTGTTGGAGTGCCATTACCAAGATCTAGTGTAATTCCTTTTCCCCGGGAGAATATTCGTGGCCATTATTGATTATCATACAGCTGGCCAAACATTTAAAATAATTAAACATAAAGGTGGTTGACATCTTCTAGATGCGGGCCCTTCTGATATTCGGGTAAAGCGAGTCTGGACGGACTACATTTGTAGTGCATATAAAGTAGTCGTCTATTCCAGGGTCCACCATGATATCTTGTTCTGTCGAGTCGTCATCGGTTACGTCGTCTTCTAGAAGCCATCCATGGACTGGGCTTTTCTTGAAATAGGCTTTAGGCTTATTAGACTGGATATCGCCATTGTTCATCTTTGAATTTCTTAAGGTCCAACATGATTTCGGAAGTGTTTTTGTATTGGGCCAAGACCTCGGGCCATACATCTGAGTACCAGTTGTCACTTCCTCTTTTTCCGTAGCAAATTTGGGCCTTGTATTGCATGACAGCTCATAATTCCTCCAATGCGGATATGGCTCTGTTGTTTGTTCTCAATTCAATTTGATGGGCCGATTGGACCAGGGCATTTCTTGTGAGATTGTTGATTGGAGTTGTATTGGCTTGCTTTTGGATTCTCTTGTATTCTCCTGCGAGTTCTTGGATGCACATTATTCTTGTGATTTCTGGTGACATTGGTTTGAGATCAGGGCAAGATTTTTTAAGCAATTCTTCACCTTCATTTGTACAATACCAGGCGAGTCTTGGTTGATCGACATCAGAGCTTCTTCTGTTGCGGCTGCTGCTCTCAGGTTGTACGTCATCATTTCTTCAGTACATTCTTCAAGAAAGCAAGTTACCAATCGATATAATCTATCAGCTAATAGATTGTGTTTTCCATCAATATGCTCTATATTGATTTTAACACCAGTGCCAGTTATGGCATCTTGAAACCTAATCCATCTGATTCTCGATGCTTTGTTGCTATTGGTCTTTTGATAGAAGTTGTTGATTGCTTGGCAATCTGTTCAGAAAGTGATTTCTTCCTTTTCCAGATAGTATATTTTCATCTTTTCAAGGGCATTTAGGCATGCAATGATTTCTGCATCAATGGTTGGTTGTGGTATTGTGAATTTGCCACTTGAATAGGCACAAATCTTTTCATATTTTTGGGGTCTCCTTTCTTTTTCTTCTATTTACAGAATCCTCCCCATCCGTCCGCACAACCATCCATTTCAATGATTATGTAAGCGTTTTCTGGTGGAATTTGCAGATCTGGGAGGTTTTGGACCTTCTCCTTGATTTTCTGGATTAGCTCATAATCCGACGGTTTGAGTCTCTTATCACCATGCGGGCTAGTCTTTACGTATAGGGGTCCTACTAGCATGCTTAGCTTGGGAATGTAAGTTCTGGCATAGTTTAGAATCCCGAGGAATGATCTGAGCCCTGCTTTTGTTTTAAGCTTTTCTTCATCAAAGTCCACACCTTCTTGATAATATTCTCTTGAAGTTTGATTTTGCTATTTCCAATTAAAGCTCCAAGGAACTCGACTTCCGGGGTTGCTATCTTCATTTTGGTTGGTGATAGCACCAAACCATTTTTCTGACAGATTCGCAACATTATTTCGAGGTGCTTCTTGTGATCTTTTGCATCTTTGGAGTATACTAGTATATCATCAATATATACTGCTATAAAACTTTATGTGCCTCTGAAGCATTTATCCATTTTTCGCTAGAAGATTGCTGGGGCATTTTTCAGGCCAAAAGGCATGACCAACCATTCATACAAACCTCCTGGTACCCAAAAAGTTGTCTAGGGTATGGATTCTTCATCCATTGCTATTTGGTGGAAACCTGATTTTAGATCGAACTTAGAGAAGACCTTTGCAGTTCCAATTCTTTTCAGAAGCTTCCAATTCTTTTCAGAAGCGTATTGATGCCTGGTACAGAATATTGATCCTTGTGAGTGTTGTTGTTGAGTGTTCGGTAATTGAACACCATGCGTTCTTTACCTTTGGTTTCCTTTCCTGTTTTAAGGTCAACAGTTGTCCCTGAGTTGACAATCATAGCCATGGTTCTATGTCTGCTAGAGCTTGGGCGTATGACTTCAAGTTTTAAGAGAGCATCTATGTGTCTCTTAAATGATGCCTCCATTGCTGGAGTTATGTTCTTCGGTGGCTTGTCTTGAATAGTGATTTCGGGATTGATCACTTCAATTCTGCAGAGTTCTTGATTTTTCTTCCAGTGTAACAATGGGTTTTCACCAACATACCCTTGTTGCTTAAGTCTATCAAGAATAGGCCTGAATTCTTCATGCAAATTCGTACCCTCCTCTTTCGTGAATAATGTATCATTTTGAACTTCATGATATATGTACTCGTCTAGTTCCAATTCTTCGATGGCAACATTCGTAACCTCGGTTTGTGGCGTTGTTTGAATTTTGGTTACCTTTTTGTAGAAGGTAATTTCATTGCCTTCTATTTGTATTCCGCCATTCATTGACCTGATGAAAGATATGTCGATGAGCATATCAATTCCATCTCCAGTCCTCATGTCAAAGGCATATACCAGGGGTAAACGAAACTTATTTCCTTCAATAGAAATAGTGCCTCCTTTGAGTTTGTGGGTTGCTTTCTGCCTTGAGTTGACACCATTCATGTATGCTTCATATTTTACCTCTTCTATGGCTTCCTTTGGAACAATCTTTTTGTTTATGCAACAAACTATGGCTCCTGTGTCTATTATGGCCTTAACACAAAAAACTTTGCATCCTGGGATATCAATATTAGCTTGCACATTGTACAACTGATTGTTGACCTTCCTGGTTCTTTGCAATTCTCCAGATGCTGAGGCTATCACAGTCTCTTCGACTAGAGCTTTTGTTTGGTGTTGCGTCCATAATGGTGGGGGATACTCTTCTTGTTGCTTCTTTAATGCTTCCAATTCTACCTTGAGTCTGTTGACTTCTTCAAGAAGCCATTTACAGTCTTCATCTAAAGCTGGTTCTTTAGACTCCCATTGTTTCTCTTTCTCCTTCCATTTCTAAATTTCCTTTTCCTTCTCATCATATTCATAGGCTTGTTCCTTCATCATTTGCTTCCATTCTCTATCTTTTTCGGCTAACAATTCCTTTACTAGTGACTGTCCTTGGTCTTCTGCTTTTCTTTCTTCAACTTTTGGCAAGGGTTTAATTTTGACAACCCTTTTTAGCTGATGAAAAGCATATACAGCGCACATGGTTGCCTTGCACTTGGGACAATGAAGCCTTGATCTTTCAGAAGTTAGGATTCCACAGAAATAACAAAGCGTATGATTGGTAATTGTATTTTCTTGCCAGTCATGCTTGCATTTTGGATTTGATAATTCTTTTGTTGGTCTCCATGATCTTGCTTGTTTGACCTTTTCTTCAATCTTTGAGGGCTCTCCAGGATGAAACATATAGCATCTTTCTTCCCTTATCATGAAAATATTTTCATCAATAGGGCAATCTTCAACTATGGCTCCTATGTTTCGAATAGTAGCCCCTCCTTCTCCTTTTGATATACTATATAAGCTGGAGTCATCATTCTCAGCCGAGAGGATTTCCCAGTCATCTTTGAGTTCAAGATTTTGAAAAACTGCTGCCCTAGCCATATTTCCCTTTTCACTTCTGCAATGCCCTTCTTTACCGCATATGAAACACTTGCATTTTCTAACATATCCTTTCTCAGCGTTCTTTTTCTTGAAAACCTTTACATGTGTTTTATGGGGTTTGCCTTTGTATGTCTTAGACTTTCTAAGACCATACTTCTTTTTTGGTCCTTCATAATACCCTGGGATTGGTATTGTTGAGCAAAGAGATAAATCTCTTAGTTCCTTCTGTAAAGCCGCTTCCTTGCACATGTCAGCTATGAAGTTGTACGTGAAGCTGATTGCAGGAAGAACACCAACAGTTAACCCCAGATATTTTTGTCTGAATGCCTCTTCAACCCGTTTGGATATGGACCTTGGCATCTTTGAGAATTACTTGTCCATTGTTGTGAGGAAGAATAGCCTATCAGATTTTGTTGTTAGAATTTGAAAGTCACTTAAAGATTTCCAAAGATCTTTGGTGTTTTCACAGGTGACTCTTTCAAGATCTCTCGTCGCTCTTTCTTGTTCCTCTGTGGATCCCCTGTAAGGATCTTCCATCAGGATAATTTGCATGACTTGTGATGTGATATTTTGAGGATCATCGGCGATTGTTTCCAAATTGGCATAAGCTTCCGGAAAAGCTGTCCGCCATTGCTACCACATAATCTTTTCATTTTCTCCGAAAATATTTTCTATGTACATCAGCTTCTGTTTGTTATCAGACCAGGTATGATCACTTTGTCTATTTAGGATGATAGACTCCCATCTGGAAATTACGTCGGGCCAAAAGCCAGGGTCAAGGGGCAAGATTAGCATTGCTCCTACTCCTGCCAAAGCTGGTGGTAAAGTCCATTGTGGGTGTGATACTGCCCATAGTTTCCTTTGAAATTGCTTTGTCCTTGGGGTAGTTGAAAGTGTATCCTTGGGCGTACGTTGTCCCATGTGCAGGAGGATAAACAGGTAGCCCCATGATAGGCTCTGTTGGCGGGGTATACTGATCATATACTCCGCTTTCACCACTTGTTGGGAAGACATGCTCCTGAAAACTCTGAAATTTCAGGTACTCCAAATCTTCTTCTTTTGATTCTGATGTTTCAGAAATTTTTAGAATTTGATGGTCTTCACCACGTTTTTTAGCGAACTCTGATGACAGCAGATTGGATATTTGTTGATAGTAATCTTCGTCTTCCGTGTCTTCCTCCTGGAATTTGACACTTGACGTTGTACCTTGCTCATGATGATCTTGGGTATCATCATCCCATCCAGTTGTGACAATTTCTTCAATCATGGTTGTTGGTGTAGGTGCATCATATCTACCATAGTAGTCCCACTTTCCTGAGTGTTCACCAAATGTAGACCACTTTTCTCCCCATTTCCTCTTTTCTTTTGGTGGTTTATTACCTCGTTTTTGTCGGTTTAAGTTGGCCTTTTGTTGTCTTTCCGCTTCTATAGTGCAACTGTCACATTGGCAGAATGGTTCCATTGGGTTATGTATTATTTGCTGAATACAGATCCCAATTATATGTTCTTCGTCAGCATCTAGATTGCCATGTATTTCTCGATCTCCTTGGTCTACCGAATGTCTGGGGGGGGGGTCCGGTCTCCTTCCATATCTTTCAAATCTTAGGCTTATTGATCTATCAAGCCTTTGATTGACTGCAACTCTTGATAGTACTCGAATGGATGCTACTTCAGATGGCCTTATATTCCAACTTCTTCCTTCCAGCTCCCTGAGATCCTTCTTTTCCCCTGGAATAGCTACAATGCCATTTGTAGCCAAATGATCAACAACATTTTGAACGTTATATGCGAACCCAGTATAACTTGTGTTGGATAGCCTTGCCACAGTTCCCATGGTGATTAGGAGGTTACTGTCTCCTCCTTGCCATGATTCATACCCATGGGTTTGTATAACTACTTCCAATTGGTTATGAAAGTCTTGTGTACTCATCATCATGTCTGGGACTATATAGATCAACCGGGTTCCTGTTGCTAGGTCCACTTCCATAGTGCCAATTATTTGAGTACTATTGGTCCAACGTGTATCCCTTAGGACTATGAGCGCGTTTGTTCCAGCATTTCTTCTGTGTAGCGTATGGATTCTGATCATGAATAGTCCAAGATGGATATATTTCATGTTTCTCAAAACAGATTTTTAACCCCAACAAAAGAGTAGTGATTCTAATACTAAACCTCGCTTCTAGAGCAGCATCCAACATATTAGCATTCCTAGTACTAGTATCATCGGCACACTCGCCACTAAACATCTATATAATCTTCTAATTTCGTGTCTTGCAGATGACAACATCCGAGTTCCTTATCATACACTGGTGATGCATCTCCATCACGTCGGATAGGTTGTTCAAAATGTGATGATGATATCCCAACCGGGTCTGGTGAGTTTGAGTTTCCACTACAATTCTCCGCACCCATTCTCGTTCATCCAGAGTCATGCCCTGGGTGTAAGATACAGGTATCCCAGTAACCACTTGTGAGTCTTCGCTCCCATGTTGAGTTTGGGATGCCTCTCCTCTAGTTCTACTAAAGTTCTCGAAAGTCACCCTTCGAGGTAGTGATACACTTTTCCTGGCCGTGACCCTAATCCTTGGGCCATGAAACGTCAGAGGTGGTAGGTCAGGTACTGGCTCCGATGAAGATAACACTGATGTAGATGGTAAAGTTGGTGTCTCGCTGGTCGCTAAGTCCTCTAGATCATATGGATCCACATCCGTATTGATTGATATATTTCTTCTAGATCGGCCAATCGTGTAGCCAGATTCATCTGCTGAATATTCACTAGATGATGACATAGTGATCTGTAATATTGGCAAACTTAATTACTAAACAACATCATCAATGAAGCGCTTAAGGTTAAGACAAGAGTTATTATGTAGAGGCAAAGGATAGAAAACGAACTACAGCCTCTAGTTGACCAGAGCCTCTGGTTATATTACCAGAGCTTCTGGTTGAAATCCCCCTGCTTGGAACAATGTTTGACCATTAGCTCCTCAACCTCTGGTTCAACATCCACTTAGTAATGCATGAGGTTTCTAATTCTTCGGCCTCTGGTCTTTCATATTTTAGCAAACCGATGGATCGCTTTCCATCGATCTCTGATCCCTCATACTTAGCAAACCGATGAATTACCTTACATCGATCTCTGGTTCCTCATACTTGGCAAACCGATGGATCACCTTCCATTGATCTCTGATACCTCATACTTGGCAAACCGATGGATCACCTTCCATCGATCTCTGGTTCCTCATGCTTGGCAAACCGATGGATCACCTTTCTCGATCTCTGGTTCCTCATGCTTGGCAAACCTATGGATCACCTTCCATCGATCTCTGGTTCCTCATACTTGGCAAACCGATGGATCACCTTCCATCGATCTCTGGTTCCTCATGCAGACTTCGTAAATATTTTCCTTTCATGGACAAGAGGCTCTGGTTCCTGTAACTAGAGCTTCTGGCTCTCAAGGTCAAGCCAGCCAGAACTTATGGACGCTTCTCACTTAAATAGAATAGTGGTCTCTTAATCAAAACTAGAACGCAAAGCTCACTATCTATGTCCAGGAAATTTCCTACCTAACGCATAGTGCGAACTTTTGAATACAAAGGTTATAGTGACTAAACCCTTTATCTATGTCTAACTACCAAGCATCTAGATACAGATTTGACCCTCGGGTTGTCTTAGTGCTCTATATAACTTGCTTTACCTCACAACCAGAGCTTCTGGTTAGTCTAGGGCGATGGATATTCATAATTCATGCAAATACACACAATCATGCTTTTCATGTTTTTAGATAAATTTTCTATATTTGAGTATACTTTCAGCACAACCGATGAGAATCTTTTATCATAATATTTAAGTTAAACATAGGTGATCAGGCTCTGTTTAATTGAAGTATTATAACACGACTTTCATCCTCTGGTTATACTTAGTAACTTTGCTTTGAAAGCATTTGGTTATAGTTTGGTTTTAAGAAAAACCGGTGTTCTCTATAACTGAAGCTCTGATACCAAATCTGTCACACCCAGCTAAAGTAGAAAAACGAGGCGTAACAGGTACGTATTTCATAGCTCCAATCGATAGATAACACCATTAATTACATAATCCATAAAAATTTACAAATTTATCATTCTACTGTTCACGATGAAAAAACAACATCATTTGCAGAAGATGATACAAGGCTTGTGAATAGGTGTTACCGTAAAACGCTTCCAAAAACTTCCATTCATACTTAATTTCTTGAAAAGCATGAAACATAAAACAACGTCAACTACAAAGAGTTGGTGAGTTCACGGGTTTTCATATGCACAAAATATTTATAATGCATAAATCACAACTTGCAAACTTATACATAACATGCACAATATAAATGTAAAATTTTCCATCGATGCTTAGAAACTTGAGACGCTACAGAGCCTTACCTGACCAATATGCCCCATTAATTTACGAACTACCATAAGTAGCCCGTTCACTCACTTAGGTACCACGGTTCGTATCAGTACTACTTTAGCGGTGGCCCATTCGCGCACATGAGTATGCTTATGAAAAACATAGGTAATGTGCACCCTTTTCTAGGTGGGACTGTCAACACAATAGCGGTTATCCACAATTACCACGGCCAAGGGACGTGCCCGAGTTAACTAGTAGCGTGTACAGAAGGGGACTTTTTGAAATATCCTCTCAAGCACATCAATTTATCATTTATAGGTAGTGCAATAACAATGAATTTTTCATGATTTTCACAACTTTTGACTAAACAGTTCTTTAGTCCATTAGTTTTACAACTAAATAGTATAGTTTGCATCCTTCCATGCTTTTCCCCTAGTTAAAAATAACTAAAAGTAGTAAAAGTGGGGCCGTGAAAACTCACAAGTTTGCAAATGAATATCCAAGGTTTTGATGAGGCTTAGAGCTCCAACGTCCACACTAATGTTCTAAACACCCGAAATCCAATAGTTAGATCACCTATCGGGTCACAATAAAGATAAAGTAAGATTATATCTTATGTAATGCTATTAAACCTTTTATGAGTTAAAGTTGATACCCTTATTAATTGTTCTTGAAAATAACCCAATATTCAATTAAATAAAAGGTTTTTGCACAAAAAGTTGCTATTTGGATAGAAATACAGATTCTGTTCCTGGACTCTTGGTTTCACCAATCATTGTCACGGGAACCTTCCAACAATCATTTTACTTTTAACTTTTATATCCACAAAAGTTGCTGTTTTTAGGCATCTTTTGTCCAATAGCATTATTTTTACTCCTAAAGTTTTATATTAAATATTTAAATGCTCAAAATTCACATTTTTGAGTGAAATTGAAATGGTAACAACAACAAATCCAAAACATACTCCAAAACAAGTCAAATATTTTGGGTTGATATTAAATAATACGATCAACAGGATTGTTAGAAGCAATCTGTCAGTTTCAAAATGCCATTTTTATTGATCAAATACTACATGCAATGTGGTTTTATCCCATTTTCTTGAGTCATAAGTTCATAGATCATAGATTATCATCATTTTGGGAACATTTTCATGTCTTGATGAAATAATCTCCCATCTTAGACTCTCTAGAAAATTTTGAACTCAAGAAGGAGCAAGAAGTATAAAGATACGTGAAACATTATTGTAAAAGATTTGAAAATAAAACCAATCTTATTACCTTTTTGTTTGATTTTTCTTGAATACTTGAATGTTCTTCAAGATTTAGAGCTTCAAGGAGGATTTTTGGAACTTGGGTTCGGCTGGTAGACGATGAAAGGTTTAGAGAGAGAGGGAAAAGAGAAATGTGAAGGTGGAATGAAAGATCTTCAAAAGAAATGGGGTTTTTATATGAAAGTAGAGGGGCCGGCCCATTCAAGGCCTGAACCACCTCATTATATTCTAATTTTCTTATAAATTAATACAACCCCAACTTAATGTTAATTTAATTCGTTTTTTATCAAACACGATAGGATCATTTATTTTCGAATCAAGATTCCAAATTTTGAAAATTTATTTGTAAATTCAAATAAAACATTAAATTTTTAAGTTGAATGTCATAATATCAACTTTATTTATTTTAAGAGTACTATATATATATATATATATTTAATACATATATGGCATTACATAAGTTCCTTTATCAGATACACGTTGGGACAGGGTTTTCTGAACTACCAATTTCGAAGCTAAGTCAATTGATTTCCAATCAACATGACTAGATCCTAATAAATTATAATCCTAAATATAAGAACCCTTTAAAGATACTAACCTGATGCTCCAAAAGTGACGGATGTCACACTACTTCTCCGTTTAAAACTATTGACCGATTTACAAAAAGAATTTTCCCAACTTAACAATCCGATCAACACTATAGTCGATTTGCTTTAAATCGTACAACACTATGTCAGATTTGTGCCCAATCTGATCAACCCTTTGTCCGCTTTATTCTAATCCGGTCAAACACTTATCTGATTTAAACTTAAATCGGGTGAAAAGCTTATATAATTCAATTATGCAATTCATAAAGATACTTAAAACGTTTTAAGCACTCACTTTATGTAATTTTGAAAACAAGGCTGAGTCCAACATCAATTCAACTAATCTGATCAAACACTGATTTCTTTAAACCGCTCACTAACTCATAAATTGGCAAGAGGAGAAATGGAAGCTTCATCTCATATTTATACCCCTTTCCATTTATGGAAAGGCGGCCACCCCTCATACATGCATACAACACATTCATTCCCTTTATACATACATACAATTATATGCTCATACATATATTTCACGCATACATGCACATAATCATGCATACATTCATATTATGCATTTATTCTTATGCATAAAACACACACTTGCATGATCAAATATAACAATTAATCATGCTTTCACATAACAAATAATCACATATTAATTACCTCGGGTGATAATCAAGATCCGGTTATCACATTATCCACCCCTCAAAAGAATTTCGTCCCGAAATTCCTTTAATCAAAGAGCCACGGATATTCTGCTCTAATCTTTGATTCTAATTCCCTGGTTACCTCTGACCCTTTATGAAACTTTCGTTGTACCTTAACCAAACTGATCTCTTTGTTTCTCATCATCCTAATTTTTTGATCAATCACAGCTTCTGGTGTTTCCACAAAGTTCAGTTTACTGTCCAGTTTAACTTCTGGTAGCGACACAGCTAGACTCGGATCAGCTAAACAATTCCACAAGTTTGATACGTGAAAAGTGTTGTGGATCAAGCTAAGCTCTTCTGGTAGCTCCAACTGATAAGCCACTGGCCCAATTCGTTTACATATTCTAAACAACCCAACATACCTCGGACTGAGCTTACCTTTCTTTCCGAATCTGATGACACCTTTTGTTGGTCCCAAAAGGGTCTACAAGAATACTAAACAGTTTGTAGAAGGGGGGGGATGAATACAAACACAATTTTCAAATTTAAAATATATATTGATAAAGAAGATCAATACAGATTTTACAAGATTGTTTGCGGAAAGATA
>NW_020203515.1:17446-19421 GCF_001531365.2 Cynara cardunculus var. scolymus | reverse complement strand
CGACCAACTTCTCAAGGAAGCCCGAGCAAGCAACGAATCTATAAGAGACTGCACGAAGCGACTCGTCAAAGAAGGTGACAACTTCAGAAATGAGATCTATCGCTGCGTCTCTAAAATGAAATGGGCCACAGAGATGGACATCAACAATGCCTCTGTGAATGCTGAGATGGTCATAGAAAAAATGGAGAAGGCGTCTTCCAAAGTTCTTAGGTGATTGAAGAAGGCTCCCCTTACTACTTGCAAGACAGAGGCCACTAAAATCCATGACGATCAAGGAGGCGATGACCATGATCGTCATGAGGGGGAGAAGAAGGCAGAACAAAAGAAGACAACCTCTGCCAAACCACTAAAAATAGTGGACTCTGCTGCTGTCCTATTCTTAAAAGACAAATCTCCAGAGCCTAAGGGGAAAGGCAAGGGTAAAGCAGTAGAGGAGTCGCCACAGAAGGGGTCAAGCTCTGAAACACCAGAGGAGATTAATGAAGAAGAGTATGATAACCCGGATCTTGTTCGAGGACTAAAGGCTTCTTTGGCAGAGGGACAGGCGAGAAAGGGCAGAGCCCCAATCCCCAGAGTTGGAGAAGGCTCTTCTTCCAAACTCACGAAGATACCAGAAGAAACGTCCACGGGTACGTTTGACGCTCTGGTAGGAACTGTCCAGCCTATCCTACCAGAGGGGTCTACCTAGAGGCCTATACTAGAAGAAGAATCTGCCACGGTGGGGAGGGTATTTGAGAGTCTTGAATCTATGAGCAAGATTCCTACGCAGAAGGTGCGTACAGAGCTCGTAACCACTGTTGAGGAGATTCTGCGATGGCGTTACTCAGCCGTGGACACAGAGCCCCCTTATGATCCAGAGCTTACAGGAATGCCCTCTGCCATAACAAAGTTCCACTTCTCGAAACTCACCAGGCCACCAGAGCAGGTCTTCTCAGAGCATATGATCACTTCTCTCGAAACTATATCTCTGCGCACTATGCTAAAGAAGACCGTGCTATACACTCAGTACGTGGTAAAAAGGGATGACGACAACCTATATACTTTCACAGATGCTGACCTCCACAACCTCTGTGTATTTGACCTAATTTTCCTTCACAAGATCTTGAACAAATACATGGAGAGGAGGTCAACATATTCGATTTCTCTTAGAAGGCTGATTGAGGTAATGCACGCTCAAGTCAAGTTCTACAGCCAGAAAGATTTCGACATCGCTATGAGGTTGGCCTAGCCAGATCTGAAGATTTCCCCTCCAAAGAACAGACCAAGTTGGCTACGTAGATTTCATCCCAACACCATTGTCCACAATCCCATCTTTGGGTTTGTGTTYCTGGACAAGGATGAGATTCTAAGGTTCTTCGATCCCAAAGAGACGCTCAAATATTCGACAGAGTCTCTCGAGTGGGTGTTCAACTTAGTGGTGACAGAGGTGCAGAGAGGGCATATAAGGGCGGATGAAGTGACCAACCTTCTGGAAACGATCAAAGTTCAAGTCTCCTTTAGAGAATGGATATTCAAAGTCTACAAAACCATCAAATCTGATCTGCAATTTACCGCAGATGACTATCCAGACTCTGCTGTGGATTAATCTCTTGTAATAGTATAGGCCTGCTCATTATCTTCAATTCGTTCATTTATGTAATTCTTTTTCAGAGGATGAGTTAAATCTCCTCTTGTATTCTTTCTTTAGTCAATTCTTGCACACATTTGTCCAAATTTACTTTTTCATACTTAGGGGGAGATTGTTAGCTCTATTTTTCATCTCTTGTAAAAGTATAGAAAAAGTATTATGGAAGTCTTGACAGAAGGATATCTTCCATAGAAGACAACAGAGGACTAACGACAGAAGCCTTTTATTCGAGCAAGTAAAGTGTGACAGAACCTCTGATGTCTCTCACAGAGGTTCTGGAAAATGGTCCTCTGTC
This sequence comes from Cynara cardunculus var. scolymus, assembly GCF_001531365.2. Classification (NCBI taxonomy): domain Eukaryota; kingdom Viridiplantae; phylum Streptophyta; class Magnoliopsida; order Asterales; family Asteraceae; genus Cynara; species Cynara cardunculus. The sequence goes on along the minus strand of NW_020203515.1, from coordinate 17,499 downwards.
AATAAGTACATGCAAGTCAATTACAGCAGAGCCTCTGAGATGGCTCACAGAGG
>NW_020203515.1:1432-16946 GCF_001531365.2 Cynara cardunculus var. scolymus | reverse complement strand
AAAGTTTTTGTTAATCTGTATTTTGTAAACGATGTTACATTTTGTGTTATGAGTAATATCATGTGGATTATCTGTCTGGTGGAAATAGTGGGTTGTTACAAAACGGTTTAAACTTCAAACCGGGTAAAAAGTTTATACAAACAACTTATGCATTTCAAAGGGATTAAAATATTTAAATCACTCACCTTGAAATCCTTTTGAAAACCAGCCACTTGAAATTCAACTTGTAATCCGATCAAGACAATCCTGTCACACTTTTAACTTTAAATCGCACACGCTTTTTCCAAAACTGGCAAGAAGAATGTAAGGGAGGCTAAGACCCTCCTTATATACTTTCTAAAAGAAGTATGGCAGCTAAATCGCCCTCCTCTCATGCATGTATGTTCATATATATATATATATATATACACCCAAATCCATGCACATATAACATGCATACATGCATATAATCATGCATACTTATGCAACCTTCACAACTATTATTCATGCATGTATACACATTTACACATTTATATATTCATACATGCATTTTCATGTATATAGTTTCACATACCAACATAATCAAGTATAACAATTTATCATGCTGTCACCTAAACATTTAACAAATAAGCACGTATTAATTACCTCGGGTGATTATCAAGACTCGGTTATCACATTATCCACCCCTCAAAGGAATTTCGTCCCGAAATTCCTTTAATCAAAGAGCCATGGGTATTCTGATCTCATTTTCAACTCCAATTTCCAAGTCCCTTCTGGTCCTTTGTGAAACTTCCACTTATTTTAACCAAACTGATTTCTTTGTTTCTTAACACCCTGATTTTTCGGTCAATTCTGGCTTCTGGTGTTTTCACAAAGTTCAGCTTACTGTCCAGTTTAACCTCTGGCAACGGTACAGCTAGATTCGGATCAGCTAAACATTTCCACATATTTAATACATGAAAAATGTTGTGTATCAAACTTAGTTCTTCTGGTAGCTCTAACTGATACGCCACTGGCCTAATTCGTTTGCATATTCTGAATGGCCCAACATATCTCAGACTGAGTTTATCCTTCTTTCCAAATCTAATAACACCCTTCTACGGTGAAACTTTCAACATCTCAAAATCACCTACGCAGAATTCAATCGGTTTTCAACGATTATCAACATAACTTTTCTGGCGGTCTTGTACTGTTCTAATTCTTCCACGGATCTGTTCAATCTTTTCAGATAGTGGAACTCCGTGTCGAGTAACAATTTCTTTAATATAAATCTGAGCCAACTTTTCTAAAGAGTAATTCTCTCTTATTGGTAGAAAATGAGCAAATTTARAYAGGCGATCAACAATTACCCAGATCGCGTCATACCCCTTTAGAGTTCGAGGTAACTTCATGACGAAATCCATTGTAATGTGATCCTATTTCCACACAGGAATCTCCAAAGATTGAAGACTTCCATATGACTTTTGATGCTCAATCTTCACCTGTAGACATGTTATACATTGTTCCACATATCTAGCTATATCTCTCTTTAATCTAGGCCACCAATAAAAAGATTTCAAGTCCCTGTACATCTTATTGGTACCTGGGTGAATAGAGTATCGGGACTTATGGCTTTCATTTAGTATAGTGCTCTGGATATCTCCAAAACATGGTATCCAGATTCGTCTTTGAAAGCACATAATTCGTTCTTTGTTTGGTTCCAGAGTTGAAATCAGCTTACCCAACCTTTCTGTTTTGATAAAATCTTCTTTCATGGCTTCTTTCTGACATCTCAGAATCTCTTTATGAATATCAGGGACCAAGTTCCTTCTCATTGCTATAGCTTTAATAGTTCCGCTCTTTTCTTTCCTACTCAGAGCGTCAGCTACCACATTGGCTTTTCTCGGGTGGTAGAGGATTTCACAGTCATAATCATTTACAAGTTCAATCCACCGATGTTGCTGCATATTTAATTCTTTATGGCTAAACAAATGTTGCAAACTATTGTGATCGGTATAAATCTGACACTATGTCCCCAGAAGATAATGTCTCTCGATTTTCAAAGCAAATACCACCGCAGCTAATTCCATATCATGAGTTGGATATTGTTTCTCATGATCTTTCAATTGTCTTGACGCATAAGAAATTACCTTTCCTCTTTGCATCAACACACATTCTAATCCCAGCTTCGAAGCATCACTATATACTACAAAATCTTCGGATCCATCAGGTAGGGTCAACACCGGTGCACTGCAGAGATGATCTTTTAATAGTTGGAAAGCCCTTTGTTGTTCTTTCTCCCACTGAAACTTAACGTTCTTCCGAGTCAATTTGGTCAATGGTACGACTATCTTAGAAAAGTCCTGAATGAACTTACGGTAATAGCCTGCCAATCCTAAAAAGCTTCGGACTTCAGAAGGAGTTTTCGGAGCTTCGCACTTTGCAACTGCTTCTATTTTAACTGGATCTACCTTCACCCCTGCTTCGGATATGACAAGACCCAGAAACTGAACTTCCCTTAACCAAAACTCACACTTGGATAACTTTGCGTACAACTTTTCTCTTTTTAGCAATTCTAGTATTAAGCGAAGATGTTCTGCGTGCTCTTCTTCGGTCTTAGAGTATATAAGAATATCATTGATAAAAAAAATAACGAATTTATCAAGATATTCTTTACATACCCTATTCATTAAATCCATGAAGGCTGCGGGCGCATTAGTTAAGCCGAATGGCATAACTAAAAATTCATGATGTCCATATCTAGTTCGGAAAGCTGTTGTAGCAATATCCTCCTCCCTGAATTTTAACTGATGATACCCTGACCTTAAGTCAATCTTGGAGAAATAATTTGCCCCCACCAGCTGATCGAACAAATCATCAATCCTTGGTAAAGGATATTTGTTCTTGATTGTCAATTTGTTCAAATCACGATAGTGTATACACATTCGCATAGATCCATCTTTCTTCTTGACAAATAAGACCGGAGCACCCTAAGGTGAAGTGCTGAGTCTAATGAATTATTTATCAGTAAAATCTTTCAACTGTGCAACTAATTCCTTCAATTCTGATGGAGCTAACCGGTAAGGTGCCTTTGCTACTGGTGCAACCCCTAGTATTAGATCAATTCGGAATTCAATAACTCGATCCGGTGGTAATCCAGACAAGTCCTCTTGAAAGACTTCTGGATATTCATTAACAATTGGAATTGATTCCTCTTTTCTTTTCTCTTTCTTTACATCAATTACATAAGCCAAACATCCTTGACACTTCTTTCAGATACTTTTATGAGCTTTTATCACAGTTAAAATATTAGTATGGTGATTTTGACGATCACCATAAATAACAACTGCTCCCCTCTCTGGCAAAGTGATTCTGATCATTTTCTTATTGCAAACAATACTAGCCTGATACTCTGCCAACAAGTCCATACCCACCACTATATCAAATTCTCTCATCGGCATAGGAAATAACCGAATCGGTAGCTCATAACCCTCAATAACAATAATACAGTTATTGAATACTCTAGTAACAGTTTCCTGACTATTAGCAGTATCAACTACTAGTTTTTCATCAAGTAACACACAATTCAAACATGCAATTTGAGCAAATGATGGTAATACAAACGAAAAGTTTGCACCGGAGTCAAATAACACCTTAGCACGTATTGAATTCAGAAGGAAATTGTCTGTTACTACATCTTGTGATGCCTCTGCCTCATTCTTCGTCATCTGGAAGGACCGTCCCCGTGCCCCTTCTTGCCCTTCTCTGGTCACAGTAGGTCTTCCCTGAGTACTCAACGCATTACTCCCCATTGTCAGCTGTGGAGTTTTTAACAATGGACAGTTTGGTCGAATATGATCCGAAGAATTGCAATTGAAACACCTTCTGTTGGCTGTGCAACTCCTTGACAAATGGCCCGCTTCGCTACACTTATAGCACTTTCTTGGGTCCATCTTACATTCACCCTGATGAATCTGTCGACATTGTGAACAGACTGTTAGGAATGAAAATCAGTGTAAAATTGTATTCATCTTGAAAGTTTAAATTGTCTATAATTGTATAAAAATCATCGTGTTTGACTTTTATTAGGGCTGTTTGACTTTGACTTTTGTCTATAGGTTTGACCTATATAAAGGGTGTTTGTCTTGTATTTTGAGAAAAAGAGCTCATTTGATAAATCTGAATACGTATATAGAGTTTGACCACATTGTGATTGTTGACTTTTTCTTTCATCTCCTTCTATGTTCTTGAGTGATACATTCTGCCATTGATGATTTGATGCTTACATGAAGATTGATTAATATTGGGACACATAATTGGTATCAGAGCCGATTTGCAAGGAAAATTGATTGAAGAAATTATCAAGATCTACACAATTTTTTTTTTGAAGATTCAATTTTTTTTGTGTTCTTGATTGTTCATCTTAGATCTAATTTTTTTCTTAAATCTCTCATCTTTTGGATGTTTGTTGTTAAAATTGTGATCATATTGTTCGTTTTTACATCATGCGTTTTTAGAAATTTGAAGAGGTTTGTTTGTTTTGAAGTTCTTCTCATTCTTATGAAATTTCATAAAAAGTTAGAGTTTGATCTAATTTTTCTGAGTTTTTTGTAAGTTTTGTGTTTGAGTGTTGTTTTGATCTTTGTTTGGTTAACATTCTGATTGAATATTGTTAGAACATTCTTTTTCTCATTCTCACAAGTGATATACTTGACCATGCAGTAAGCAGTTTGACCGGATAAGACTGCATGTATTAAGCGATTTAGGAGTAGACTTGTCCGATTTAACAGGTTTCTTGACTGGTGAGCGATTTAAGCTTCTTATTTGACAGGATTAGAATAACTTAGTGGTGAGCAGTTTACAGCTTTCTTGCAATTTACAGCTGTGCGATTTACAGCTGTGAGTTGACCAATTTAGAAACTGTGTCTGCATGGTGAGCTTGAGCATTTTGATCAGACTAGAAGCTAATGTTGACTGGATAAGGATAAGGCAGTAGTTTCACCGATTTAAAGATTGCATAGTGAGGATTTATATTCCATGGTGACCGGATTAATATCTTTTGTGCGGATTTGAGCTATTTTTCTTGCATGCTTTGTGCGATTTAACTGCTGTGTGTTGACCAGATTTCATTCACGCAGTAAACAGACTATTATCATGCAGTGAACAGAAAGCCTGAAGAGTGAACAGTTTTGTTTGAGCGTTATACTTGATTCTGTTGAGTGGTTTATGTGACTGTGCTGAGTGATTTAAATCCATAGCTGTGAGCAGATTAGAGATTGTTTAAGCTTGATCTGTTTAGACTGGTTCTTGATGATTTACAGATTCATTGTGAATGATTTATAGAATGTCTTGAGCTAACTGGATTAAGAGGCTGTTAGTTTTGAACGGTTTAAATCTCTTATTGAGCAGATTAAATTTTAAGTGGGTTTGTTCATCAAGTGAGCGGTTTATAATTTCATGTGTTGTGCGATTTATCTCAAGTGTTATGCGACTTATCTCATGTGTTGAGTGATGTATTTCATGTGTTAAGCGATTTATTGAAGGACTTGACCTGATTCTTTGAGCGAGTTAGAGCTACTCTGTGAGAGATTAAGAATTTAGCTAAGTCTTGAGTGAGTAGGAGTTAACCGAATTCGACCGTATTCGCACATCACTTGAGCGATGTTGACCGGATTAAGCATCATATAGTGAGCGGTTTAACATTTTGCTTTGATCGGACTTGTAAGCGATTTAATGAGTATCTTGTCCAGATTATAGTCTTTTTGGTGATCGATTTACTTGATCATGTAGTGTGCGATTTAGGCAGTAGGAGTGAGCGTTTTAGGCAGAAGCTTTGAGTGATTCAAGCTCAAGCACTGAGCGATTTAAGTGTATGCAGTGTGCGATTTAAGTGTGTTTTAATTGAACTTGCAATAATAGTTGTGCGATTTATGGATTTGATCAAGTGGTGAGAAGACTAAGGCTGTGTGTTTTAAGCGGACTTCATCTTATTTTGAGCAGTCTTGATCTTGTTTTAAGCGGTTCAGAGCTCATCATCTTGTTTTTTTTTTAAACAGCATCTTTGAGCGGATTGTATTCTGAGCGATTTAGGCATAGATGTAAGAGATTTGTTGAGAGATTTACAGCTAGTTTTTATCGATTTAGACTTCTAGCTTGAGCGGACTTAGGCTGTTTAGCTGTGAGAGATTTAATGCAGTATATTGATTGATAACAGTTTGAGCGAATTAAAGGCTGCTTGGTGACAGGATTAAAAAGCAATTTTGAACATATTGCATGCAATATAGTGTTCATGCATTGACTGTTGTACAACATGCAGTGTGTGATATTCTTTCATGCTTTGAGCAACTTAGAGTGAGCTGTCTTGAGCTAATTAGAGAACCTGTAGTGAGTGATTTAGAAGGTTGTTTGTTGAGCATTTTTAGGACTCTTGCTTTGTGTGTTTTAAATCAGTTTTACAGGTTATATTTTTTTAGCAATCTTAACTGTTTTTAGAGTTTACTTTTTGAGTGTTATATTTCATACTTTGAGAGTCCAAGCTTTATATCAAATTTGTTTGTTCTAAGATCTTCTTATTAATTGAATTTCTAGTAATTGTGTAATATTTTGTTTCTATATTTCTTTAATCAATTTTTTCTTGAACTGCATAGATTATGTATCTGATCAATCTTACTTTTTTCTAAATGGCAGATATTCTAGAGAAGGAGAATAAAGAGATGAGAGCACAGATTTCAAAGTTGGAGAAGAGCATAGTGGATTATAAGGAGAAATATCTTAACAGTTTTTACGAGAACCATGCTAATAAGGAATTCATTGCAAATTTACAAAAGGAGCATAGAGCATAATGGGATAGAGTTGAGATTGATTTCATGAATAAGAGTAATAAACTTGGAAAATCTTTGAATGATGTAGGAAAAGAGTGTGAGAATGAATTGAAAATTTGGAGTACAGCTAATAAAGATTTGTTTAACACACCAAAAACTCCAAACTGAATCTACAGCTGAGGGAAATTCTTTTGGAAGAAAATATACTGAGACAAAGGACTTATCTGATAAATTGCAGAAGTCTGAGAGTGAGTTGAATGAGTTACATAAATTGCTGGAGTTAGGGAAAGAAAAAGCTCTGAAAGCTGAGAAGAGCTTCAGTTATGAAAGTGTTAAACCTCATAATTCATAAAGTGAAAAAGTAATGAAAAACAATAAGTGATGAAGAACCAGAAGACCGATGAAGACATCAAGGCAGAATTGGCTAAGTCTGAAGAACAACCAGAGGGCCGATGGACAACCAGGGATGCGATGGAAAGAGCATCTTCATCACCCCTCTGGTCAACAACACTTAGAGAATTCTTCAGCAATCATCCAGAAGCATACGATGAAGATTTAAAGATAAGGATAATTCATCATACCATGAAAGACAGCTGGAGATGACAAATCAACAGCTAGACTTCGAGTTTATCTTAATATTAAAGCTTATCCATAGATTAGATAAACATTATCTGTTAATAGAAGATTAGCTAAAAAATCTCAATAGATAGTTATCTTCTAATTAGCTTTCTAGTATAAATAGGTGATTAGGCCTATTGTAAACGATGTCGCTTTACGTTTTTATTATTAATAAAAGTGAAACCTTTGACGCTCAAGATTGTTCTTAATTATTTTATAATTCATTTTTGAGTGTTCATCACTTTCTCCATTAAAATACTATAATTTGGTTATTCTTAACTAGATTATTAGTGTTATTGAGAGATCTGCGATCAACAATTGGTATCAGAGCCGATTGATTGATTTTCCAATGAAAACGATCATACAAAAATCTCTCAATTTTTTTTCTCTCTCGTAAAAACATAAATCTTTCTCTTCAAAATTCTCAATGGCCAACTGGAATTATGCATATAGTGTTGGCTTCCTTACCAAGCCTCCAACTTTTCAACAAGAAGAATACCAACAATGGAAGATTAGAATGGTGAACTTCTTGGAAGGAATGGACAAGAACCTCCTGCGATCTGTAATGGAGGGTCCTTACATTCCACAAACTCTTGTCCCAAGAGTTCCAGAAACAAACACCACAGTTGAAATTCCTGCCTACTATATGCCCAAGGATGAGAAGAATTGGGATGAAGACGACAAAGAAAGGGTAGAGAGAGATAAGAAGGCCAAACGATTGATAATCATGGCCATACCCAATGAAATCTTCCAATCCCTCGATGCATGTTCCACAGCCAAGGAACTATGGGATGAACTGGCAAGTCAACTGGAAGGAGGAGCAAAAACGAAGAAAAATCGTAGAGCACAGTGTCTCACCAAATACATAAATTTCAAGGCCCTTCCTGATGAACCAATACTGAAGACATACGATCGTTTCAACACATTGATCAATCAATGTCGTCGAAACGATATCTCCAGAACTAAGGAGAAAACAACATTTTATTCCTAAAAAGTCTTGGCGATGAATGGACTCAGCTATCTATGTCCCTTCAAGCAAACAAGGACCTAGACGACTGGTCACTTCATGACCTGTATGGAACGCTTGCAGCACAAGAGAATGACATAATAAAGAAAAAGGTATCCATCGGTGGACCTCTCGCTCTTGCTGCCGATGAAAAGGAAATATCAAGGATCCCTAACAAAGAACATAAAAAGAAAGGCAAGAAAGCATTGGTGGTAGAATCATAATCTGAAGAAGAAACTTCTGAATCAGATGATGAAATTAAAGCTTTTGCCAAATCTTTGGCCTTGATTACAAAGCAGTTCCAGAAAAAGTTCATTAAGAAAGCTTATGAATGAAAAGAGTTCAAGAGGGAAAGGTACCAATCATCCTATGAAAGGAAGCCATCCAAATTTCATCAGAGGGATGATAGAAGAGATGGAAGAGAAGAGAGGGAAGAAAGAAGAGAAGACAGAATAGACGAGAGGAAAGAAGACAAGGATGGAAGGAAAAATGACCTCTGATGCTTCAGGTGCGGAAAACTCGGTCATTTTTCCAAAGAATGCMGAGGACGATTGGTAAAGGATGCWGACTATTACAAGAACAAATACAAATATAATTCTAGAGAGCGAAGCCTGATGGCTGAAAAAGAAAAATGGAGTGGTAGAGCTAAGAAACCGAACCCTAGTAGAAGCAGCAAGGACCATGCTTGCTTCATCGGAGTTACCCATCACATTCTGGGCTGAAGCTATTTCCACTGCATGCTTCACCCATAATCGATCAATCATTAACAAGAGACACCAGAAGACACCTTATGAGCTCATCAACCATAGAAGACCAAATGTCAAATATTTTCATGTCTTTGGGTGCAAATGCTTTGTACTGAACGATAGAGAATATCTTGACAAGTTTGACAAGAAAGCTGATGAAGGAATCTTTCTGGGCTATTCTCAAACCGCCAAAGCCTATAGAGTCTACATCAAAAGGACAAGCATCGTCATTGAAAGTATCAATGTGTCATTTGACGATACCACACAAATAACTTCTGGACACAACAGTTCAGAACTCGGACTTCAAAGAAGAGCATCTGATTCATCTCTTAGCAAACCCAATGAATCAGAGTTAGCTCAATTATTTGAAGACATCTTCAATGAAGAAGTGGTCTCTGGATATGTGCCAAATGCAAAATCTATCTCCAGAATCGATGAAGATCATGAAGTCTCCAATGCTAAAGGTACATCTCTTACAGAATCTTATGTTACTCCACCCTCTACTTTTTCTTTGTCTTTAGATCACGATCAAGAACTAGAGTCTAACTTTGGAGATGATCTCGTTGAGGGGGAGCAAGCAGTTCCATCAGTCGATGAAGAACTGCATCCTGTTGCTTTAGAACCTCAATCAAGCACCAAGTGGACAAAAGATCACCCACACCACCAAATCATCGGTGATCCAACCTTTGGTGTCAAGGCGAGATCTGCCACTGCAAATGAATGTCTCTTCGCCAACTTTCTGAGCATGATAGAACCAAAGAAGATTTCAAAAGCCCTACAAGACCCAAACTGGATAGACGCAATGCAAGAAGAATTTCTCCAGTTTGAACGAAACAAAGTATGGTCCCTTATGCCTCTACCCAAAGGGAAGACGACCATAGGAACCAAATGGGTCTTCCGAAACAAGAAGGACGAAGATGGCATCATAATAAGGAACAAAGCCAGGCTTGTTGCCAAAGGCTACCGCCAGGAAGAAGGAATTGATTACGATGAGACATTTGCTCCCGTTGCAAGACTTGAAGCCATCAGAATGTTTCTAGCCTACGCAGCTCACAAAGGCTTTAAGGTCTATCAGATGGATGTCAAGTCTTCCTTCCTCAATGGCAATCTTCAAGAAGAAGTCTACGTGCAAAACATCCAGACTACGTCTACTTTCTGGATAAAGCCCTCTATGGGCTGAAGCAAGCACCCAGAGCCTGGTATGAAACTTTATCTACCTTTCTCATCAATAATGGATTCGAAAAAGGTACAATTGATACAACCCTCTTTCTCAAAAAGCACAAAAACAATATCCTACTTGTTCAACTATATGTGGATGACATTATATTTGGTTCTACAAATGCAAAACATTGCGAAAAATTCTCAGAGTTGATGAAAAGCAAATTTGAGATGAGTATGATGGGAAAACTAAGCTTCTTCCGTGGTCTTCAAATAAAACAAATTTTAGAAGGAATTTTCATCAATCAGTCTAAATATGTGACTGACCTTCTGAATGAATACTCTCTCTCAAATTCATCATCGATGAGAACACCTATGGCTACAGGTGCTAAGTTATTTGCTGATCTATCAGGCAAACCTGTAGATGTAACAACCTACAGAGGCATGATTGGATCACTCYTGTATCTAACTGCTAGTAGACCAGACATTATGTTTGCCACATGTCTTTGTGCAAGATATCAACCAAATCCTAAACAATCGCATCTCTCTGCAGTCAAGAGAATCTTTAGATACCTCAAGGGAACTCTATCATTGGGTCTCTGGTATCCAAAGAACTCTGGCTTTGATCTAATAGCCTAAACAGATGCAGATCATGCAGGTTGCAAACTTGATAGAAAGAGCACATCTGGAAGCTATCAACTCTGGGGGGACAAGCTGGTAAGTTGGACATCCAGAAAATAAAATTGTGTCTCAACATCTACAGCATAAGCAGAATATGTTGCTGCTGCTAGCTGTTGCTCACAAGTTCTCTGGATGAAGACTCAACTTAAGGATTATGGTTTCCATTATGACAAAGTCCCTATCCTCTGTGACTCCAAGAGTGCCATAGCAATCTCTGCAAACCCAGTACAGCATTCCAAGACCAAGCACATCGATGTAAGGTACCATTTTCTGAAAGACAATGCTGAAAAAGGAAACATAGAAATGTATTTTGTTCCCACTGATATTCAACTTGCTGACATTTTCACCAAAGCTCTTGATGAGAAAAGATTTTTATTCCTAGTCAGCAAGATGGGTATGCTGAATCTCACCACTTAGAGGCACTCATTAGTTTTAAACCAGAGATCTTCAATATTTCATGGTTATGCCTATAAGTGATATATAAAATTTTAGCCATAAACTCCAAGTATCCTAAACCAGAGCCTCTGGTCATACAAACCAGCGCCTCTGGCCTTTTAGAATCACTTCGATTAATTTTTGGCAAACAATCTTCATCGCCTTTGGAACCAGAGCCCCTCTGGTCCAAAACAAATACTTCGTAATTTTTACCAAGTATTCTCTTACTCACCAGAGCCTCTGGTTATAAAGACCAGAGCCTTTGGACTCCAATTCTTTGAGACCAAATCCTATTTAGTCTCAATCTTGGACTTAGGCCTTCATGCATGTAAACTTATGTTTTTTTTCATCACCCTTTGGACCCAAAGCCCCTCTGGTCCAAAGCTTATACTTAGTTTTCTTCACTAAGTATTACCCTCACAACCAGAGCCTCTGGTTTCCAAATCCTTTGAAACCAATGATATCAAGTTCCCATTTACGACTTGGTATACACGAAATCCTTCATCAAAACCTAGGATCTCTACACCAACCAGAGCCTCTGGTTATATAGACCATAGCCTCTGGATTGATACTCTTTGTGACCAGAGCCCCTCTAGACCCAAATAGTTTCCCTCTTCACACTTCACATGGACTTAACCACTTTTTCATACTAAATTTCATTGCCTTTACAACCAGCGTCTCTGGTTCTAAAGACCATAGCCTCTGGATTGATACTCTTTGTGACCAGAGCCCCTCTAGACCCAAATAGTTTCCCTCTTCACACTTCACATGGACTTAACCACTTTTTCATACTAAATTTCATTGCCTTTACAACCAGCGTCTCTGGTTCTAAAGACCAGAGCCTCTGGATTCAATGTCCTTGGAACCAGAGCACCTCTGGTCTCAAAGGCTCGTTCCTTCATACTCATTCACATACAACTTGTTAGGACCGAATAACTCTATTTCTTGGTAAAGATTACTTACTTGGATGATTGATTTAACAGAGATAATGCAGCGGAAAAGATAATAAATCAAACAAGTAGAAATCAATAAGAACACGATGAAGATTAATGATGAACACAGGAGAAAGCTTCAAAGGATTTTCAATTAGATGAAAATATTGACAATTACAATTCTGGAAGCACGCTGAATTACAAAGGCCTACGCTACTATTTATACAGGCAAGTAACCGTTTCCTGACACGACCTAAAGCAATTAAATCTAAGCCGTTCATCTAAAAAAGATTACAGACAATATCACGTGAAAGTCACAGGTAGCTAATAAACCTAAGAAAAACGAGCTAAAGATAATCTACACAGAAGAGTAGCTGCAGACCCTCTGTGAAGCATCACAGAGGCTCTGCTGGATATGACATGGAGCGCTTACTTCAGAGGAACTTCTTTCAGAACCTCTGTGAGACACAACAGAGGTTCTGTCGTCTTTAACTTGTAGCATGGTCTTTTCAGATTACAAGTTTCCAAAACCTCTGTGATGGATGACAGAGGTTCTGTCACTTGAGCCTTGTACGATTGAGCTTCTTCTGTTGATTGTCCTCTGTAGTCTTCTGTGATAGATCAGCTTCTGTCAACACTTGCTGTTTTACTTTTTCTATACTTTTACATTCAAGGAATGAGAGCTAACAATCTCCCCCTAAGTATGAAAGAGTAAATCTAAACTCTAGTTGCAAGTTCATGACTTAATTGAAAGTAAAATACAAGTGGTGATAAAACATCAGCCTTTGAAATGAATTACTTGAAATTAATTACAAAGACTGGAATGAAAGAGTTACAAAATTGAAATGTCAAAAATTGTGTTACAGAGGAGTAAGATTAAACTACAGAGTCTGGGAAGTCATCTTCCGCATAAAGAAAATCAGCCTTGATCACCCTATAGACACTGAAGACCCATTCTCTGAAGTTTATTTGCACTTTGATCGACTCCAGGATATGTGCCACTTCTGCCTCCCTTAGATGACCCCTTCCACCTCCTTCATTGCACACTTAAAGATCCACTCCAGCGTCTCTGTTGAATAACGAGGAGCTTCTGTTGGATTATAGAATCGCAGGATCTCATCTTTGTCCAAAAACACAAATCCAAACAAGGGATTGTGTATAATGGTGTTGGGATGACGCTTGCGGATCCAGTTAGGCCGGCTCTGTGGAGGAGAAATTCGTAGATCCTTCTGCGCCAACCTTAGTGCTATTTCAAAGTCCGTCTAGCTGTAGAATCTTACTTGGGCTCGCATAACCTGTATCAGCCTTTCAAGGGACAAACAATAGGTCGACCTCTTTTCCATGTAGAGATTTAGGATCTTGTGCATATAGATGAGGTCGAACATGCAGAGGTTGTGTAGATCTACGTTGGTGAAGGTATAATAGTTTCAGTCTTTTCTCCTGACCACATATTGAGCGTAGAGCACTTGCTTCTTCATCAGAGTTCTTGGAGAAATTGTCTTGAGACTTTCAATTGCGTACTCTRAGAAGACCTGCTCTCTGGGCCTGGTGAGCCTTGTGAAGTGGTACTTGGCGATTGGTGAAGGTATACCTGTAAGTTCTGGGTCATATGGGGGGTCTTTGTCGGCTACAAAGTACTTCCATATTAAAACCTCCTCTGGAGTAGTGACGGGCTCTGTGCGAACGTTAAGCATAGGGATCTTGCTCATAGATTCCAAAATTTTAGAGACTCATCCCCCTGGAGTAGACTCTGGCACCTTCTTTTCTTCTTCTTCTTCCAGGATAGGCCTCTGGGTTGATCCCTCTGCAAGGATGGGCTTAACGGTTCCTTGCAGAGCATCGAATGTACCCGTGGACGTTGTTTGTTGGACTTGTGGGATTTGGACTTACGGGACAGCAGAAGATGTGGCCTCACCTTCTCTGACATGCATAGGTGCTCTGTCCCTTTTCGCCTGAGCCTCTGCCTTGGATTCCTTTAGGACTCTGAGGAGTTCGGGTTCATCAGCGTATTTTTCTTCATTGATTGGCGCAGAGGATTCTGAGCTTGAAGATGAACCCTTCTTTGACGACTCTACAGCTACGGCCTTTCCCTTGCCTGTAGGCTCTGCAGCCTTTTTCTTTCCTTTATCAGTAGCTGTAGGCTCTCCAATCTTTACACCCTTGGCAGGTGCTCTAGCGGCTGGTTTCTTATGTTGTGGGGCCTTGGCCTTTTTCTTTTCCTCCATTTTCTCCCCCTCATGACGATCACCATCATGCCTGTGATCGTCATGGCTCTGGATGGCATCAGCCTTGCATGAAGTAAGGGGAGCCCTTCTCAAATGGCGTAGGATTCTAGTGGCCGCCTTCTACATCTTTTCTATTACCTTCTCCGCACCCGCAGAGGCATTCATCACGTCAAGCTCTGTTGCCTACTTGAGTTTGGAAACAGTGGATAGAACTTCTGCACGAAGGAGGTCACCTTCCTTCGCAAGCTTGGACATGGATTCTGCGACTTTATCATTGGAAGAGAAGAGCTCCATTTTAAGCATAGAGAAGTGGTCGATCAAAGAATTGCCTAGGGCATCCACTATGGCGTCCAGTTCTCTGCGAGTGGCCAAGTGATTGATGTTGGCACTTGAGGACTTGGACTGGATGTCATAGGTGACCGCAGAGGAAAACATTTCCTTGATCTCGTCGCGGAATGAGGAATAGTCTGTGTAGCCCGCTGTGACGAAGTCGCCTGCAAACTTTGCCACCATGTCTGAAAGTTCATTCTTTAGAGTTTGGAGTGAGGAGGGGTTGAGGGACATTGATTGGAAGGCCTCTGTCRGATCGTCCTTTTTGATGGCAGAGCTCTAAAGGGTCGCCAATGAAAGTTTCAACTCTGTGGTGGTGGCGGAAAGCTCCTTCAGAGCCTCTGTAACCGATGTAAGATCTTGAGGCTGTTGCTGGAAGATGAACAAGCTTTTCAACTCGTCCATCTTTGTGAACGACTCTATGGCAAAGGCTTTAAGCTCCCCCTTTGTCACAAAGTTGCTCTGGGAACTTGGACCACCAACACATGGTGACCCTTCTGCCTCGGAGCATGAGGCGCCCTCAGCGGCTGGCATAGCGTGGCCTGCTCGGGGACTTCCACCATTTCCTCGAACATCTCCTTGAGGAGAGCCTAATGGTGTTCTG
>NW_020203515.1:0-1372 GCF_001531365.2 Cynara cardunculus var. scolymus | reverse complement strand
GTTCTCGCTCATGTGCAGAGGCAACACATGCCTCTGTGGGTTCTGTCGAGTCCTTGGGCGAATGGACTCTTATATTAAAACCTTCACCCTTTTGAGAGGATGGAGGAGTCATATGTGGGTGCCCGGGAGTGCGTTCCACAGAGGATGAAAGAATATCCTCTGTGGCGAATGGATGGGTTGGGGTCGGCATGTGCGTGCCTTTTTCAAAAGAGGTTCCCTCTAGAACAGGGCCTCTTGGAATGTGGGATGCACTGGGAGTTGGGCTGAGGTGTGTGCCTTGGGCATCTTTTTCACCCTCTCCTAGGTCTTCTTCTTCATCTTCGTCGTCTAGAACGACTTTTGTGCCCATATTGATAGGATCGATTTGCGCCTGGAGCTCCTTCTGGATATTCGACAGAACATCCTGAATTTGCTCCGTTGTAGAAACTTCGATATTCACCTTGCAAAACCTTCTACGCTTTGGAGCTGTAGCCTCTGCCTGCCCCTCTTCTGCGATAGCCTCTGTGACCACAGGTTCTGTGATCACAGGCTCTATATGCTCATGCTTTTTGGTTTTTCTTTTCTTAGACTTGGGCAGAGGCACAGTTGGGCCCTCTTCTTCTGCGGGCCTCTTCTTCGACTTCTTCTTCACAGAAGTATCACCAACCTTCTGTGACTTCTTCTTCTTCTTCTGGCGTGGAGGTGATGGGATTCTAGGTGGATGCTCACTCATCTCACCGGCCACTACTGGCTCCTCCGTTCTTCCCTCTACTCTCATTTTGTTCACACTCTCACCTAGGGGAACTCCTATGCGTGGTCGGGTTGCAGGGACCTGTTCTGGTCGCCTGTTACCACGTCTGTAAGCTTTGCGTTCTTCATGTGCCAGATACCCTGAGCATGGCTTTGGAGATTGGACGAGGGGCTTCTGTAGCCATGCTCATGTTCTGTTGGGTGGAATGAGCTAAACGGGTAAAGCCTTGCATTTGGCTCTACAGCAGGCAGCTTTGCGGCCAGGAGGTCGCCGAACATCAAACCAAGGAAGCGTTGTAGAATGCGATTTGGTTAGTTAACGTCTTCCTTGGCCTTCTGTTGGGCCTGTACCTTCTTCTTCTCGCCCTTTTGGCTGGCACATTTCTTCTTTATCATGCCAACCATGTCATCGAAGATTAATTGGGCATAATCAAGGGGCAGATTAAAATATATCCCATACATGGTTGAAATCATGGCATGGGATGTCTGGTCATGGCTTCCAACTTTGCCAGTTAAACAACAGTTGATTATTGAGAAAAGGGTGTTCCAAATGGGAGGTAAATTCTTACGCCTAAATTGGGTTCTTTTTGTAATGGGGGTTGCGTAAGAATGGAATGCCAGAAAGCTAATAAGTTCCTCATCC
>NW_020203514.1:4848-18952 GCF_001531365.2 Cynara cardunculus var. scolymus | reverse complement strand
TTAAATCTTTGATGTACTTCAGACAGCGTCTCAGACTTTCCACAGAGAAAGCTTTCATACTGTCTTACTAGATTGATCTTTCTAGTCTCCTAAACCTAAGTGGTTCCTTCATATTGGACACAAAGTGTATCCCACATGGATTTAGAAGTTTTGAGTTTCATCACTGAGTGATAGATCTCATCAGGAAGAGACATAGCTATTATAGACCGAGCACGCGTGTCTATAGCTATTTTCTTCTTGTCCTCATCGCTCCACTGATGTGGAAGCTTTGGAATCTTCAGTTCAGAAATCGCGGCAGTCGTAGCTATTTCTGGAACAGCCGGAACAATAGCAAATAGAATATATGGTCCATTTTCTATGTAATGTGGAATTTCAAGATCCACACCTTCCAGAAAGAGGAAATAAACTATCTAAGAAGAGATAAACTAGTACAGAAAAATAGCCAAACATAAGGAACGAGAGAAAACACTGCTCTGATACCACTTGTTGGTCTCGTAAGGGTCTACAAGAAGAGAAACAGTTTGTAGAAGGGGGGATGAATACAAACACAATATTTTCAAATTTAAAATATATATATTGATAGAGAAGATCAATACAGATTTTACAAGATTGTTTGCGGAAAGATAAGGTAATAAAAATCTATCTAAACAATCTTCCGTTACACACAAAGCTTTAGCAATTATAAGAAAAGAAGTTGCTAAAAGAAAGATCCTTTACTTAAGCTAGAAGATGCTTGAAGTAAGAATAAGGTTAGTTAGAGAGAGATGCGCTCCCTCTGTAAGGAGAAGAAACACTTCTATTTATACCCAGTGCATTAAATGTCCATTTAATGCAATATGGTAGGTTTAGAGTGCGTGTCAAACCTTAAGAGGAAGGCTTGTCCTTTGCAACAGTGAATAGTACAAAAGCACTATTTTTGAGCAGACATCCTTACCTAAAGTTGGTGGACAAAGAGTCGACTAATCAGCTCCGTACCGTACTAACTTTTGTAAGGGTATGGGCTTTGTTCTTTATGTGCATAAGGACAAGACAACAACATTCGTGCTAAGCAAGCTTCCTTTGATCGCTGAATGCTGGAATGACCTGAAGGTCTCATCATCATTCGCTGAAGCTTGAGCAGTCTTCACACATATGTAGACAGGCTTGTAATCACTGAATACCGCTTCAGATCACGTACTCGCCGGTCTCTAATCTTCAGTTCAGTTTTCGATATTTGCTGAAGGTTCTTTGATGTGAGTGTTGTCTTCTTGAAGTATTGTTGTCTCTGATAGATTTACAATGCAAGTTCTTCAGCGATCACTGAACATACTCAGTGAAGATCGCTGGAACTGAAAATACAGAAACACAAATTCACGTACCAGTCATTATTATACCTGTTAAATGAATTCCAGCTGTTTTCAAACCTATTGTTCCCATATCCTTTGTTGATCTTCTTCTTGTTAACAAACTCATTAGTTCCACAATTTGAGCATAGGATTCTTCTCTTGCTGAGACTGGTTAATTGATAAGTAGATCTCACAGTGCAAGGAAGAACAGTGTTAGTTACAACAGATTCTTCTCTTGCTGAGACTTGTTCTTAGAAACAGTTTATTTAGGACTGCTTGAATAATTGTTAGATTTAACACTGGAACAGTTATAAAAAACAAGTTTTACACTGAAATTGAGAACCAGTTGAGCTTTCAGCTTTTGAAAAGTCTGTTACTTTCTTAAGTAACTGGTATCTTTCATCAGCAACTAAATCATACTTCTTCTTAAGTTCAGATCTCATATTCAATTCAGTTACAAGTTATGTCTCTAGATCAGACAATTTCTTTGTGGTATCCAAAAACTTACCCTCTAATTCTTTCTTCAGTTTATCAAACACTTTCCTTTCTTTCTCAAACTTCTTTCTTTCTTCATCTGAACTTCCCTTATCATTTTCCGAACCAATGTCTAGCCACTTCTTCTTTTCTGTAAGTTCTTTGGCAATTGCTGCATGTTTCTTGACAGTGTTTTTCTTTTCAAGAACAAACAGTCTTTTCTCTTCATCTAGTGCTTTCTACTTTTGTTCAGGCTCTTTCTTTTCTTTATCAACCTTGGCTCGTTCCAAGATAATAAGTTGTTCAAAATATTAGATTTGATTCAAAAGAAATTTAGCGTTCAGCTCAAGAGAATTGATCTTATTTTCATAAGATAARCATTCAGCATCAAATCGTTTCTCTAATTCAATAAATCTCTTTTTCTCTTTTTCAAAAACTGTTCTTTCAACATTGAAACTCTTTTCAGCTTCCAAAACCTTTTCCTTTTCTAAGTTCATTAGCTTTCTTACCTCAATTAGATCACTTTCAGACTTATGAAATTTATCAATTAAGTCATCAGTCTTAGTATGTTTTCTACCTAGAGAATTTCTTTTAGCTCTAAATTCACTTTGGACTTTTTGGAGTTTGTTAAAAAAATCTTTATTAGATTTACTCCATGTTTTCAATTCATTATCACAATCTTTTCTTACTTCATCCGAAGATTTTTCAAGTTTGTTAATTTGATACTTGGAATCATTCTCAACTCTTTCTAATGCTTCTTTATGCTCTTTTTGTAAGTTTGCAATAAATTCTACATTAGCATGATTTTCATAAAACATGTTTATGTATTTGTCTGTATAGTCCACTATACTCTTCTCCAGCTTGGAAATCTGAACTCTCAACTCTTTATTCTCCTTCTCAAGAAAAGCTGCCATTAAAAAGAATTTAAGATTGATCAATTAAAGAATTTATGCAGTTCAAGAAATTGATCAAAGAAATACAATCCAAAAAAAAATATTACACAATCACACTTCACAAAAATTCCTGGAAATCCTATCTGGTCAAAAAGAATGTTGAACAAGACTTAATATTCAAAATGATAATGAACAAAAGGACATAGACAAGGCTCTTAGCAAAGTTAGGCTAGGCTCAAACAAATTAGAAGGTCTTCTGATAAGCTTTATGCAATTAACTCCTTTGCTCAACCCTTAAACAATGCTAAACTGCTCAAAATAGTGCCTAAACCTCTCAAGGGTTGTGCCTAAATCGCTCAAGGATGAACCTAAATCGCTCAATGCAAAGTGTGTTTAAATCGCTCAAGACTAAACTTAAATCGCTCAAGTCTAAGTTCAAGTCGCTCAAGCCTAAGACTAAATCACTCAAAGACTAAGTCTTAATCGCTCAAGCTTAAGCTAAATCCCCCAAGACAATGTCTTAATCACTCAAGCCTAACTCTTAATCGCTCAAGGCCTTGTGCCTAAATCGCTTAAGACAATGTTTAAATCTCTCAAACTCAAGACAAATGAAGTACCTAAATCACTCAAAAGTAAGATTACCTAAATCGTTCATACTATGTACTTAATCTCTCACAACTAAGTTCTAAATCGCCCACAACTAAGTTCTAAATCGCCCACAACTACGTGCTAAATCGCCCACAACTAAGAACTAAGACGCTCAAGCTTGAAACTAAATCGCTCAAGGCTGAAAATACACTAAGTATAAATCGCTCAAGATATGTACTAAATCATTCAAAGAAGTGCCTAAATCGCACAAGACATGTACTAAATCATTCAAAGAAGTTCCTAAATCGCACAAGACATGTACTAAATCGTTCAAAGAAGTTTCTTAATCGCTCAAGAGGTGAGAGATGTAGACACTAACTCGCTCAAAGGGTATGAGAAGAACCAAGTGATTTAAGATAACAAGATCCAATCAAAAAGCCATTCAACCTTAGATCAAACCAACAAACAAACACAGAAATTACAAAAATGGATCAAAGTCTATCTTTTTGATTAATTTTCATAAGAACATGAAGAACTTCAAAAATTCATAAAACTAACAAATCTCTTCAAATCTTTACTGTCAATGATCAAATCATGAAATTGTATGAATAACACTGATTCACGACTTAAAAACGTACACAATGATCACAATTTTAACAATTAAACATCCAAAAATGAAAGATTTGAGAGAAATTTATATAGAACAATATGAACATTCAAGAAAAATATAATGAAATTCCATAAAATTATGCAAGTTTTAATGATTTCTTCTATCAACTTCACTGCAAATCTGCTCTGATACCAATTGATAGTCCCTAATATGATCAATCTTTAATAAAACACTTGAGAATCCATGGCAAAGATGATATTCAATAAGAACATGTAGAAGGAGACTTGAGAGGATTTGTCAAATAGTCAACTTTATTATGAACGTGAGATTTTTACAATATGCATCCTTACTAAAATACAAGGAACTCACCCTTTATATAGGGTCAAACATATAGACAAAGTCAAAGACAAACTATCCTATGAAAAGTCAAACATAATGACTTTAACACAATTATAGACAAAATTAACTTTCAAGACGAATACAATTTTACAACGATTTTCAGTCTTAACATTCTCCCCCTTTGTATTCAGACTTGAAAGAATTTGCGCGCTTTGAGTCTCGATTGAACTTTGATGCTTTAAGCACTCTATGTCTTTTTCAAAACAATCTTCAACTTGAAACTTCAGATGATCGTTTGTTGGGAAAGATTTTCAAACATTCTCCCCCTCGAATGTAGAACTGCGATGATCTTCTTTTTTGACAATATAGATCAGAAACAATAACGAACTTCAGAATTGATCTTCAGTAAACTGTTGTAAAATTGATCTTCACATTCAACAACTCTCAGACATTGTAGCACAAGAATAATCTTTGGTAATAATCTCCAGTCCCACTCCTTTTGAGTCTTTTGTCATTATTGAAGTTACTCCCCCTTGATCTTTTCAACAAATTCCCCTTATAATGTTCGGAATTGGATATTTCATTCATTATTACAGTTTGACGGTGATAAAATCAAGAAAAAAATTTATGTAATTTATTAAATTATAATAGAATAATTATTTTCATAACAAAATATATCATTTGAAGTTTTCGTCAAAACAATTAAAAGTTTATGTGGTTTTCTATTTTTATTTTTTTCTCTTTTCTACATTATTTTTTATTATTAATATATAATAAATTAGATAAATTAATAAAAATATAGAAATCGTTTAAAAATAATATTTTAAGGACAGTAAAATGAAAGTTTAAGAAACATAAAATACAATAAATAAAATTTAAAGAATGAATAAAATGTAAAAGAGAGACCTATTTGATGTTTTAGAAGAGAATTAAGTTTTATTTTGAGGTTATATTGGTAAAATGTAAGTCTGTTCCACCCTGTTCCATGGCGTACGAGTGGAACAGACCTGTTCCATTTTGTTCCACTCTGTTCATGTCTGTTCCACATAAAATTCATGCCAAACATGGGACAGGGATCCCTGTCCTGTTCTATCTTGTCTCTGTCCAGTGTACCAAACGCACCGTAAAAGTTTTAGTTAATAATGCCAGTGATTCATCAAAATCTGCAAGATCAGATTCTGATAAATTCTCAGAGTTAGTAGAATCTAACTTAGTAATAATAACAGTAGGAAGAGAAGAAGAAGAAGAAGAAGAAGAAGAAGATGGGATTTCAGCTGAAGCTTCTTCAGAGATTAGAGCTAAAGGAGAGCTTTTCATTTCCCTATAATCTTTAATCAAATTTTTTTTCAGCTGACGAGATTGCTCATGATTAAGCAGTATCCCATAAAGAGTGCTGAAAGAAAGAGAGGACATGTCATTGGACATCTTGAGACACATGGAATAAGTATCCCAAGATTCAGGCAAACATTCTAGAAACTTCGTTAAAGTTTCAGAGTTAGAATATTCTCTACCTACAGTCCTTAAGTCTATAAGAAGACAGTTAAAGTGTAGATGTACTTCAGACAAAGTTTCAATCTTTCCACAGAGAAATCTTTCATATTGTCTTAATAAATTAATCTTCCTAGATTCTTGAACCTGATAGGTTCCTTCATATTGAACACATAAAGTGTCCCACATGGCTTTAGAGGTTCTGAGTTTCATCACAGAGTGATAAACCTCATTGGGAAGAGACAGTGTTGTTATAGACCTTGCACGAGTGTCTACAGCTATCTTCTTCTTATCTTCATCGCTCCATTGATGAGGGAGCTTTGGAATTTGCCATTCAGGAATTATGGTAGTCGTAGATGTTTCAGGAACAGCCGTAGAAATAGCATATGGAACATATGGTCCATTTTCTATGTAGTGTGGAATTTCAGGATCCACACCTTCTAGAAAGAGGGACATACGGTTTTTCCAAAGACTAAAGTTGTCTTGGATAAAACGGGGTGGTTTGGTAAGAGAGCCATTATCTTGAAAGTGTGTGTTTGTGTTGTGTAAAGCCATTTGAAAGCAATAAGATTATCTAGAGAAAGAGATAATATAATGTAGAAAACAACTAAACAACAAGAATAGAGAATACACTGCTCTGATACCACTTGTTGGTCATGTTAGAGTCTACAAGATGTGTATAACAGTTTGTAGAAGGGGGGAGATGAATACAAATACAGTAAACTTTTCAAATTTAAAATATATATTGATAAAGAAGAATCAATACAGATTTTACAAGATTGTTTACAGAAAGATAAGGTAAATAAAACCTATCTAAACAATCTAAAGTTACACACTAGTTTTTAGCAAGTAGAGAAAAGATTTGCTGTAAAAGACTTAGAAGGATGTTAGTTCTTTCTGGGTAAGAACTATTTAGAATACAAAAAGGGATTCTAACTTGCTCTTGAAGATGAGCGTACTGTGTTCTTAGATGTGTGTTCTTTTACTTATGAACATAAGTTAGGGTTCAAGAGTAAGTATCAGTGAAGAGTATCTCTGCATGGAGATAGAACACATTTATTTATATATATCCATTGCATTAAATGCACATTTAATGCAACGTGGTAAAGTTAGAACACGTGTCAAGCCTTTAGAGAAAGACTTGTCTTTTGCTATAGTGAATAGTATAAAAGTCTATTCATGAGTAGACATCCTTTCACAAAGTTGGTGGGTAGTAGAGTCAACTAATCGGATTTGTACCATACTATACTTTAGAAAGGGTATGGGTTTGTCCTTTGTGTGTATAAGGATAAGACAAAAACAATCGTGCTCAACAAGATTCTTTTGATCGCTAAATGCTGGAATAACCTGAAGGTCACTTTAGCATTCGCTGAGGCTTGGGCAGTCTTCCCACATGTGTAGACCAAGTTGTAATCACTGAATACCACTTCAGATCACGTACTCGCCAGTCTCTAATCTTCAGTTTCAGTCTTCGACTTTCATTGAAGGTTCTTTGGTGTGAGTTTTGTCTTCTTGAAGTATCACTATCGCCGATGGATTTACATTACAAATTCTTCAGCGATCACTGAACAGACTCTGTGATGATCGCTGGAACTGAAAAACAGAATCATAAATACTTTGTATAAGGAAAAAGGGATTATCATCAAATCATTGAGATAGAGGATCAACAGTTATTACATGAGGTTGTGTGTGAATTATGGATTTTAAAATTATTAACCTCCGCCGCCTGTGTTTTTGATAACGTATATAAGTGATAAGATTTATCTTATCTATTATATCTTCAAAAGAAAGGAAAAGAGAGAAAACTTACTGTGTGTATTCTTGTGTGAAATACTACGTGAAGCTATTAGAAGTTGATTTTGTGGTTATATTTGGAAACCATTGTTGTGAGATTCATCTTCGTATACGTGCATATAAGGTGAGTTTATGTTATCAACCTTCTATATTTGGTATTTGAAATATTGAACTATTTGATTCCATGGAAAAAGGCAGATTGTTCTTGAAATTATTCTAGGTTAATAATGATGTTGGGTTTGGAAATGTAAAGTTCTTAATATGAAACATCTGTGATGAAACTGTTTTGATGGCATTCTTGGCAAAAATGACAGATTTGGTTAAATTTTTATGAGGGAATAAGGGTGGCATATCAAGGAGAGGTGTACCATGGGATAAGGGTGGCATATCGATGAGAGGTGTACCATGGGATAAGGGTGACATATCAATGAGAGGTACACCTTTGGATAAGGGTGGCAATTGGGCAATCTAAGTTTTGATCATACATCTTGTTATTACATCCATGAGATGCAATGATCTTGAGTTATCAATTCTATGTGATATGAGGACTTGAAATTATCACTCTTATTGATATGAAAACAATGTTGTTATGAAGAGGAAGAAAATGATTTATAACCAGAAAGGCTTTTGATTGCCTATGTTTTGAATTAATAATATTTTTAGGTTGATCTGGATTATTTTAATAAAGTAAAGTTTTGATAAGGAACTAGAGGGGATCTGGTTGATCTTTAAGATTAAACATATGACCTCTGGTTGTGATGAAAAATCCCAGTTTTTTCAAATACTCATATTTTGACCCATAGGCTCTGTATGTGCTACACAGAGACTCTGTATCATGAAATTTGACAAGTACAAGCTCTGTATCTGAGCTTTGTATCTAAACTCCTAGTCCTTGGTATAATCTTTATAGTTAAAACCGTTTTAACTTGATCTTTTCTAACTTTAGTAGAGGACCAGAGAGGCTCTAGTTAATCTTTCTTGTTTGACCAGAGGAACTCTGGTTATATTAAAAATATAATTGTCTTATATCTCATCTTCTTATTTTCTTCAAGAACTTATATCCGGCCTTTTCTCTTCTCTTTGAGTGAGATCTTTGCTCTTTACTTTTTGGTCAGTGTTCAATCTTCTCTCTCTTCTAAGGATTAAATACTTTATTGTTTGGGTTATTATGTTTTTTTGGTTGTTGTTTACTAACCCTTGTTTAAGCTTTATGTTGTGGTGCTAGGGTCACTTTTTGGTGTTCTCTACATTGCTTTCTGGTTTTTGTGATTTATGTAAGTCCTCTTTCCCTTTTCTGTTTTGAGCAAGGTCACTGAGTCAGTGCCCCTGGCCTATAGGCAAGTTTCTATTTTGTACTTATGGGTTGTTTGTATGGTTGGATAGTAGGCTTGACCTAGCACCTTGAGTGTTTTAGGAATCATGTTGTTTGTTATCTTGTTCACCTCTTGTTTTATTGTTTGTTCTCTTTCTTTACGGCTGGTTCGGGTGATGTCATTGAGAGTCGAGGAATATTCCAGATTGCAAAACTAGACTTTGGGGATCCCTTGTATTTGCATCCCAGTGACACCAGTGAACCCCCATTTTGAATCTTAAGTTAAATGAAACTGACAATTATAGAATATGGGCTTGTGCTATGACCTTGGCTCTTGAAACCAAAAACAAACTTGGGCTTAGTGATGAATCATGTATTAGACCAAACAATGATCATGTTCTTTAAAAGCAATGGGACATATGTAGTTTTGTTGTCCTAAGTTGGATTCTAAGTTCTGTCACTGATGATCTATTCTTAGGACAAGTTTTCTCAAAAGATTCATCCAAGGTTTGGGAGATATTGAAAGAAACATATGATAAGGTTGATGGATCTGTCACTTTTAATCTTTACCAAAAAAATCAGTTTGAATCGAAATGGGTCTTCTGTTTTTGAATGCTATCACAAGATCAAATCCTTACGGAAACAATTTGATGCTCTTATTACTCTTCCCACTTGCACATGTAATGTCGTCATTGATAATTCTCAAGGAGCTGCCAGATTACAATCACTGGGTAGCTTAGAGGTGGCAGCCAGGGATAACATTGAGTCTGGTTTGCAATCTTTGGATGCTCACGAAGGTCTTAATATTGTTGAAAATGTTGGTCTCCACCCTGAGGGTATTTCTTCTAGTTCCAATAATCAAGGAACTATTAGAAGAATGACTAGAGCTTCCAATTTTCCTAAAAAATTTGATGACTTTGTCATAAAAGGCAAAGTTAAATATGGTTTAGAAAGAGTTGTGAACTACTCTTACTTGAATTCTGATATTTTTTTGTTTTGTGTCAAATTTAAACAAATTTATTGAATCAAAGACTTTTTCTGAAGCTTGTAATGATAAAAATTGGATAAATGCCATGAATGATGAAATATAAGCTTTTTACAGAAATGAAACTTGGATTATTACTGATTTACCTACAGGAAGAAAACCAATAGGGTGTAAGTGGATTTATAAAATAAAATATAAATCATCTAGTGAAATAGAAAGATATAAAACTCGCTTAGTTGCTAAAGGATATGGTAGAGAGAAGGTCCTGCTTATGAAGAAACTTTTTCTCCTATTATGAAAATAGTAACTGTTAGATGCATTATTGCTCTTGTTGTTCACTATAGTTGGTCATTGTTTCAATTGGATGTTAATAATGCTTTCTTATATGGTGACTTATCTAAAGAAGTTTATATGACTTTACCTGAAGGATATTTTAATTCTGATGATAAGAGAGCATGTAAGCTTGTAAAATCTCTTTATGGGTTAAAGCAAGCACCCCGTCAACGGTATGCTAAATTATCCTCTTGTCTTATTACTAATGGTTTTACTCAAAGTGTTAATGACTACTTTCTTTTCACCAAATATGGCGAGTCTGGATTTGTTATTCTTTTAGTGTATGTTGATGATATAGTTTTAACTGGGGATAACTTTTTAGAGATAAATAGAGTTAAAAACTTCATGATTAAAGATCTTGGCAAACTAAAGTTTTTCTTAGGAATTGAAATTCTGGTATATACATGTTTCAAAGAAAGTATTGGTTAGAATTGTTAAATGATTTCGGATATCTTGGATGCAAACCAATTAGTACACCTATGGATATGAATCTTACTATTACTAACTCTGTTGGTTCTGATTCTAGTGATCCTTCTTTACGTGATTATACTAGTTATCAAAAGTTGATTGATAGATTAATCTATTTGCTTGCAACTCGTCCTGGCATTGCTTTTGTAATTCATTGTTTAAGTCAATATATGCACTCTTCTCGTCAGTCTCATCTTCAATTGGCTTTAAGAGTTCTCAGGCACTTGAAATCTTCACCAGGACAAGGTATTAGTTTTACAAGGTCGGAATCTTTTCATTTATCTGCTCTTATTGATGTTGACAGGGGTAAATGTCTTACTTCCAGAAGGTCTGTCACTAGTTATTGTTTGTTTCTTGGAAATTTCATTGTCTCTTGGAAAAGTAAGAAACAAAATATTGTTTCTTGTTCTTCTGCTGAGTCAGAATATAGAGGAATGGCTTCTGCTACCTGTGAAATAATTTGGGTTCTTAAAATTCTAACAGATTTGAGAATTAAAGATTTACTTCTTGTAACTCTATATTGTGACAATAGATCTGCAATAGAAATTGTTTATAATCTTGTTTTTCCTGAATGCACTAAGCATATAGAAATTGATGTTCATCATGTTAGAGAAAAGGTTAGTGCAGGCATGTTAAAAATTGTAAAAATCTTTTCTGCAGAACAACCTGTTAATATTTTCACCAAGTCTTTTAGTGTAAGTCAACATGATTACTTATGTTCAAAGTTAATGTTGATTGACTTCTTCAAATGTCAAGACTGAGGGGGGATGTTAAATATGGCTTATATCTTATCCGATCTTGACATTTATGGTTTTGAGTTTTGTTTTTATAGGTTGTTGATATATAAGGGGTTAATTCTGTAATCATACAAAACTGTGTGGCTGATTTGTAGTTGTCAAAGTGCTCAAGGGTAGCGGAGCAATGTTGATAAAGTTGGAGGGCTAGTCTTATAACTGCTCGATATTATATATATATATATATATATATATATATATAGATTTGGGATCATGTGAGATCAGCCTGTTTTCGTGAGACCCGTGAGACCAACATTTTACACTTGAAACTTCACAGCAAAATGTTGTGAAGGTGACTTTTTAAAACCTTCACAGTGTTTTTGCTGTGAAGGTTCGACTTTTTTTAAACCTTCACAGTGTTTTTGCTGTGAAGGTTACGTGTAAAAATGTGGTCTCACGGGTCTCACGAAAACAGGTTGGTCTCATGTGAACCCAACCCTATATGTATATATATACTTATAATAAATAAGTAACTTGGATGACAAGTGTCATCTTCTGGTGAGTCGGTTTTCTTGTTTTCCCGCCTAAACACGTATCTAAACACAATTTACATTAGTAGTTCAATTACACTCATTTGAACGTATCTACACATAATTGACATTAGTGGTTCAATTAGACTCATTTGAACGTATCTAGACACAATTTACATTAGCAATTCAATTATATTTATTTGATTGACATGTGTCCTCTTATTCTATCATTTTTAAATTCATGTCTGAATAATCATTTTTCAGAGTTATATTTTAGAGTTATTTCAATAGTACAAGTCTGAAGTACCATCATACTTTCGATGATCATTCATATCTGTAAGATAAGTTCCTAACATGATTTAATTTTCAAATTACCCATGTAATACACGGGATCGAACCTAATATATATATATATATATATATATATATATATATATATATATATACACGAGCTTGTACCGGATAGGAGCTCAGATCGTCACATTTTGACTCTTTGATATCTTAGAAAAATTTTGAGAGGTCTTCCTTTTCTTTAAGAAATTTTAGGATTTCTCCTTTATTCATGTTTCTGTATCTTTAGATTTGTGAGTTTATACAATTATTTATACCTTGATTACAATTTACAATATTGATTTTAGATGGTATTTTTATATATATTAACTTTCAAATTAAATTCATATGCATCATATGTTTTTACGATAGCTTTAATATTATGCTATTCGAATCAAAGACATTTCTTAATTAATGAATTAATTAAGAAAATTTGCAGAACAAAATTCCATCAGATAAAAAATTTATATTTTCAATACACGTCTAAAAATAAAATAACATATATTTTTTATAGTTGATCAATTAATGCATTTTCATTTTCGAATATCTGAAACGGTTTACAAGATTATTATAATGGGTAAATTACATGAAAAAATAACGTACTTTAATTTGATTCATATTTTAGATAATGTACTTTTAAAACTTTTATTTTGATGCCTAAGATATAAAGTTTTAAATATTTAAGTACACGGATAACCGGTTACCATGCTGATATGTCGAGTGATATTAGCATAGATATCTTAATACTGAGTTAAATACCACATCACTCGTTATATCAGCATGATAATCAGTTAATATTTCAACCGGGTACTTAAATGTTTAAAATTTTACATCTTAGGTACCAAAATGGAAGTCTTAAAAGCAGTGGCGGATCCAGGATTGTTGTCTACTGGGGGTCACCTTTAAGGTAGGCTAAAGGTCCGCAAAATCGTCCGATATGTTTTTAACCTAATTACAACGTTTCGAGAGATTTTTAAAGTTTTTTGATTGATTTCGAAGAATTTTTTTAGTGTTTTTGTCGATTTCGAATAACTTTTTTGGTTTTTTTGATTGATTTCAATAGATTTTTTTGGTTAGAATAACGATTTCGATTGGGGTTGGGGGCCCATGGAAAAATATAATGGGGGGAAGTGAAAGGTAAATCGTGTAAAACCTAAATTTTAAACTAGAAATTTTTTTTGTTTTGAGTTTTTGACTAGGGTCCCTTCCCCCCTCCTTTTTGCTACTGTGTCCACCACTGCTTAAAAGTAATTTACCTAAAATATGAATCAAGTTAAAGTATGTTATTTTTTCATGTAGTTTGCCCTCTTATAGTAGTAGTCGGTGTTATTTAAAATATCGTTTTGTCTTTTTGCATGTTTTTATTTCGATGGTCATTATGTAATTTGATTTTCTTCATTTACAATTTTTTTTGTGTTTAACCTGGATATTTAATCCGCTACGATCCGACTAATATCATGGCGACCAACCGTTTTGCGGGTTGTCCGTCACCGCATTTGAACCTATGTGGCTACACGTGGATCTTTTATTCCTCATTGGATTCGAAACTGAGACTTCCAGATACTTTTGACCTTTGGAGCCCAAGCTTAAATCAATTGGGCACCACCCTTATGATTAATTTGCAATCTTTATACGTGTGTGATTGATTTAGAGAGGTCCAAGATATATAATCATTAAAAGGATTTTAAAATCATTAAATAGTAGACTTCTTTTTATCAAACAATATCTATATCAATACTATATCATAAAGCATTTGACAAAAATCCTAAAAAACCACTTTTTATTCGTAAAGTACTGTTTATTAATGCATATTACTTAAAACTCATGATTACAAATATATTGTGCGTAAGTACAACTTATTAAAGCTCTATATCTGAATTCGTGTAATTAACTACGGATAA
>NW_020203514.1:2918-4198 GCF_001531365.2 Cynara cardunculus var. scolymus | reverse complement strand
AATTAAAGAAATTACAAAAAAATGAGAAGTTTTAAATTGTTGATTTGATATTAACATTGATATATTTTTTTTTCAAAATTTTATAATATCTTCAAATTTATATTTTATTCAAAAATAAAATTATTTTTTTTAAAAATCATATTATAACATCGACAGAGATAAATAATAAAATTAAACATTAAAATCGAGACGTGTCTCGCTGCATTGCGCGAGTACTCTTCTAGTTATATTAAAAAGCATTTGACAAAACTTAAAAATAATTTTTTATGCACAAAATATCGTTTATTAATGCATATTATTAAAATTTAATATTACAAGTAAATTGTGTATTAGTACAACTTATTAAGCTTAATGTTTGAATTTGTGTAACTAACTGCATATAAACATAATCAAATCGAGGATAAGCAACTCATTTTAAATATAAAAATTTAAAATATAATTAGGATAATCATTGACTTCTAATAAAATATAAAAAATTAAATTACTAAACCAAAAATAACAAGTGAATTAAAGAAATATACAAAAAATCAAAATTTTTTAAATAGTTAGTTTGGTACTAATATCAATATTATTTTCATTTTTTTATGATATCTTCATATTTTATATTTTATTCAACAATAAAAACATTATCGTTTTCTCAAAACCACATAAAGCTGTATTATAACATCGACTGAGACAAAAAATGAATAAAATGAAACATTAAAATTGAGATGTATTTCGCTGTATTGTACAGGTATTCTTCTAGTTTAACTCTTAGGGGCCGTTTACCAAATGCTTACTTGGGTAAGTGTTTACCAAGTTATATTACCTTACCGGATGAATATGGTATGGACAAAAAATCTTACCCGGTAAAAACGAGGCAAGGAACGAGAGACTTACCCCGTAAGTGAGGACAATGACTCTTACAACGGTCAACTCTTACCGGATATTTTGTTGCATAGAAACCCATTTTTGTTAACTAAAATCTTACCAGATAAGTAAATAATAGTATTGAATTTTAGCGATAAATGCTTACTGGATAAGTGTTTAATAAACGACCCTTTAATCATTCAAATAATGTATCATATGAAATCTCAAAAGTAAAAAACTCTTCAGTGCCTTTATCCATGTCGATATAATATGATTTTATATGGTTTTGAAAAAGAGATAATGTTTCTATTTTTGAATAAAATATAAATTTGAAAATATTAAATAAAATTTGTAAAAAAAATATCAATATTAGTATCAAATTAACTATTTAAAAGTTCTTGTTTGTGTATTTTTTTTAAATTCAAAATTTT
>NW_020203514.1:0-1266 GCF_001531365.2 Cynara cardunculus var. scolymus | reverse complement strand
AAACTCAAAACTTCTAAATCCGTATGGGATACACTTTGTGTCAAATATGAAGGAACCACTCATGTTCAGGAGACTAGAAATATCAATCTAGTAAGACAGTATGAAAGCTTTCTCTGTGGAAAGTCTGAGACGCTGTCTGAAGTATATCAAAGATTTAATTGCCTTCTTATTGATCTTAGGCCTGTCGGCAGGGAATATTCTAATTCTGAAACCTTGACTAAGTTTCTAGAATGCCTTCCTGAGTTTTGGGACACCTTTTCCATGTGTCTCAATATGTCAAATGACATGTCCACTCTTTCTCTTTCTACCCTATACGGGATTCTGCTTAACCATGAGCAATCTCGTCAACTGAAAAGAAATCTTGTAAGAGAATCCAGGGAAATGAAAAACTCTCCTTTAGCTTTGATCTCTGAAGCTTCTTCAGTTGAAACTTCTACACCTTTTGTTTCTTCTCTTCCTCCTGTGGTCATCACGGAGATAGATTCTTCTAAGGACATTCCAGAATCTGATTTAACAGGTTTTGATGAGTCCCTGGCACTCCTGACTAAGTCATTTAGGAGGTTCGCCAGCAAGAGCAACTTCCGCAGATTTCCTCAGCTATCCCTAAGGGAGAAGCCAAAGTCTGAAAGAATAGACAAGGCTTCAGCTGTCTACTACAACTGTCACCGGCCCAGACATTTTGCAAGTGAATACAGATCAAAGAAGACTGCAACGCCATCTTCTAAATCTCCCTCCTCCTTCATGACCAAAGATGAAAAATACTTAAAACTGAAGGAGAAATACAAGAAGATGAAGAACAACCAGCGAAAGGCTAAAGGTCTTATTGCCGAAGAACATGACTGGGCTGAATCATTTGATGAATCATCTTCTGACGAAGAGGATAAAGCCTACGTCTGCTTGATGGCCATTGATGCTGATGAAGGATCTTTTGAAGCGTCTACCTCCTCTGAGCCATCTACTTCTTCTACTCAGGTATGCTTCCTGAATGAACCCTCTTCCTCTTCTAGTCTTTCTGCACTGATACGCTGACGGTTGACCTTTACAATGCCCTCAATGGAAAATCAAAAGCTGAAATGCTTAACGTTGATCTTCAAGAGCAATTGAAGATTTTTCATTCTAAGATCAAAGAATTGACCTCTGTTGAGGAAAATCTTAAAGATCAGGTTATTGTAAACCAAGCCATCACTATTGAATGTGAGAAAGCTGTCGCTGAGCGTGAGCGAGCAATCGCTGAACTCTAGGCTGAGAAAGCTACCATTGAAGGGT
>NW_020203513.1:4773-19751 GCF_001531365.2 Cynara cardunculus var. scolymus | reverse complement strand
GGCCTAAGCTGCTATTTATACTAGACCCTAACGACCTTACTGACAGGATCTAGAAAGTGAAATCATCTAAGCCGTCCAAATAAAGTCTATTAAAATCTAGTCACGTGAGAAGCACATGCAGCTAACAACCTTTGAAAAACAGTAAGAACAGGATCTTCACAGAAGACGAAACCGCAGACCCTCTGTGAACCATCTCAGAGGCTCTGCTAAAATTGACTTGTAAGATCTTATTGCTAGAGGACCATTTTCCAGAACTTCTGTGAGAGACATAAGAGGTTTTGTCATTCTTGACTTGCACGATGAAACAACTTCTGTTGCTAGTCCTCTGATGTCTTCTGTGGAAGATACCCTTCTGTCAACACTTGCAGAATACTTTTTCATACTTTTACATGAAGTAAATATTAGAGCTAACAGAGTAGACCTTTATCCATTAGACTTGTTAGACTTTTTAAGAAAAGGTGCTATGACAATGGATTTACCTTTTTTTTTGCAACCAGAACTCGAAGGAGTTCCTTCAAGATGATTCTCAGTAAGAGAAGACTGAGAGGAAGAAGTGTTAGGAATAGAAGAGCCGAAGGTGCCAAATTTAAGCATGGACCTGTCTGTAACACGTTCTTCCTCATCATAGGAGAATCCTAGACTAGTCGTTATCTTGGCGGGGATCCGAGCGTTGATGATCTCAGAGGCTTTGAGAGAAGCTTTGCACCATCCTTCAATGGTAGCTTTCTCAGCCTTAAGTTCAGCAATTGCTCACTCACGCTCAACGATAGCCTTTTCATGTTCAACAGTGATGGCTTGGTTTATAATGACCTAATCCTTAAGATTTTCATCAACAAAGGTCAGCTCTTTGATCTTAGAATGACAAATCTTCAACTGTTCTTGAAGATCAACATTAAGCATTTCTGCTTTAGATTTGCCATTGAGGGCATTGTAAAGATCAACCGTCAACGTATCTAGTGCGGATAGGCTAGAAGAAGAAGAAGAGGGTTTATTCAGGAAACATACCTGAGTAGTAGAAGAGGTAGATGGCTCAGAAGAAGAAGATGCTTCTGAAGACTCTTCATATGCATCTTTGGCCATCAAGAAAAGATAGGCTGTATCTTCCTCGTTAGAAGATGATTCATCGGATGAGTCAGCCCAATCATCTCTTCAGCGACAAGGCCCTTAGCCTTTCGCTGGTTGTTTTTCACCTTCCTATACTTCTCTTTCAGTTTTAAGTACTTTTCATCCTTAGTCCTGAAGGAGGATGGGGTTTTGGAAGATGGCGTCGCAGCTTTCTTTGATTTGCATTCACCTGCAAAATGTCCAGGCCGGTGACAATTGTAGCAGACAGCTGAAGCCTTGTCTATTCTTTTAGACTTTGGCGTTTCCCTGAGGGACAGCTGAGGAGATCTACGGTAGTTGCTTTTGCTGGCGAACCTCCTGAAGGACTTAGTCAAGAGGGCCAGGGATTCATCAAAATCTGCTAGATCAGATTCTGGAATATCCTCAGAGATAGAAGAGTCTATCTCTGTAATAACAACAAGAGGAAGAGAAGAAATAAAAGGGGTAGAAGAGGTTTCAGCCGAAGAAGCTTCAGAGATCAAAACTAAAGGAGAGCTTTTCATTTCTCTAGAATCTTTGACTAGATTCCTCTTCAGTTGACGAGATTGCTCATGGGTAAGTAGAATCCCGTAGAGAGTAGAGAGAGAAAGAGTGGACATGTCATTGGACATCTTAAGACACATGGAAAAGGTGTCCCAAGACTCAGGAAGACATTCCAGAAACTTAGTTAAAGTTTCAGAATTGGAATATTCCCTGCCTACAACCCTTAGATCAATAAAGAGACAATTAAAACGTTGATGTACTTCAGACAACGTTTCAGACTTTCCACAGAGAAAGCTTTTGTACTGCCTTACTAAATTGATCTTTCTAGTTTCTTGAACCTGAGTGGTTCCTTCATATTGAACACAAAGTGTGTCCCACATGGATTTAGAAGTCTTGAGCTTCATCACGGAATGATAAATCTCGTCAGGAAGAGACATAGCTATTATAGACCTAGCGCGAGTGTCTATAGCTATTTTCTTCTTGTCTTCATTACTCCACTTATGAGGGAGCTTTGGAATCTGCCGTTCAGGAATCGCAGCAGTCGTAGCTGTTGCTGGAACAGCCGGAGCAATAGCAAATGGTACATATGGTCCATTTTCTATGTAATATGGAATTTCAGAATCCACACCTTCAAGAAATAGGGACATCCGGTTCTTCCATAGACTAAAATTGTCAAGGACGAACCGGGGAGGTTTGGCAAGAGAGCCATTGTCTTGTGTGTGTGTGTTTGTAATTTGCAAAGCCATTTAAAAGCAGTAAAGTTATCTAGAGAAAGAGATAAACTAATGCGAAAAACAGTTAAACAACTTAAAGAAGATAGAACACTGCTCTGATACCACTTGTTGGTCCCTTGAGGGTCTACAAGATAAGTAAAACAGTTTGTAGAAGGGGGGGTGGTGAATACAAACACAATATTTTCAAATTTAAAATGTATATGGATAGAGAAGATCAATACAAATTTTACAAGACTGTTTGCGAAAAGATAAGGTAAGAAAACATATCTAAACAATCTTTGGTTACACACGAAATCTTAGCAAATGAGAGAAGAAATGTTGTAAAGAAAAGTTCATTTACTTAAGCTAGAGAAAGCTCAAAGTGAAAATTAGGTTATTAGAGTGAGTTACGCGCACCCTACATGGAGAAGAAATACTTCTATATATACCCAATGCATTAAATGTTCATTTAATACAATATGGTAGGGTTAGAGTGCGTGTCAAGCCTTAAGAGGAAGGATTGTCCTTTGCTACAGTGAATAGTACAAAAATGATTATTCATGAGTAGACATCCTTACCTAAAGTTAGTGGGCAATAGAGTCGACCAGTCGGCTCCGTACCGTACTAACTATTAGAAAGGGTATGGTTTTGTCATTTGTGTTCATAAGGACAAGACAACAACAATCGTGCTTGGCAAGCTCCCTTTGGTCGCTGAATGCTGGAATAACCTGGAGGTCTCTTCAGTATTCGCTGAGGCTTGTGTAGTCTTCACACATATGTAGACAGACTTGTAATCACTGAGTACCGCTTCAGATCACGTACTCGCCAGTCTYTAATCTTCAGTTTCAGTCTTCGACTTTGGCTGAAGGTTCTTTGGTGTGAGTGTTGTCTTCTTGAAGTATCGCTGTCTCTGATTGAATTACAATACAAGTTCTTCAGCGATCACTGAACAGGCTTAGTGATGATCGCTGGAACTGAAAAGACAGAAACATAAATACAACGTATAAGTGAAAAGAGATTATCATCAAATCACTGAGAGAGAGGATCAACAACTCTCAAGAACATCTCAAGAACACATGGAGATTTGAAGAAAAATTCGAATTTTTTTCTTCAAATTTTCAGAATTTTGTCTAGTTTCTTAACCAAAATTTTCAGCATTCTAGCTCTGATACCAAATGTGGATCCCAGATTGTTTAATCAATCATCAACATTCTACAAGAACATCAAAAATGACAATTCAAGATTGTAGAAAGTAGATGAATATTGAAAGAAAAAGTCAAACAGTCAAACTTGATTATGATCTTCAAAGCACCCTTCTTACACACAATAATCTTGATTAAGAAAATTAAGCATCCTACTAAAAATTCTCTATGGCTAATCCTATATATAGGACTAAACAATACAAAAATTATAAAGGAGAAAATACAAGATTGAATACAACACTTAAGCTCAAAAAATTCAAACCCAACGGGATTTATATAGAGACATGATGGTCATTTTAGTATAAGACCCATACCCTGATCAATAGATACCGAAAACACACAAGTATTCTTGTCCAGAAGAGGTTACATGTAGACATTGCCTCAGGATATTAATTTATGTGCTTCTGAATAAGATATTCTAGGGAGTCACTAAAAAACATTTGTAAATCAGCTGCTGACTATAAGGTATTTTATCAAACAATCAATTCTATTCCTGAGAGGGTCTCGATAGTTCATCCAGAAGCCCTGAATTGTTGATTTTAAGTTGAGAAAATATTTCAAAATGATTTGTAATTAGAAGAAGTTTTATTTTTTGAAAATTCTGAGATTGCTTCTTAGGCTTCAAGACATAATACTTATGTGTAGGGGTGCTTATGAGTTGATTTGATCGGGTTGAAGGCATTTGAACAACCCAACCTAATGCTTACAGTTTGAAAATTTTCAACCCAACCCAAACCGTACGGGTAGGTTGGTTAGTCAGGTTGATACTTTGGTACATCAACTCTTCTAACCTTGAATATGTTGTTTTCTCTAGTCTACTAATAATTTTTTTTATCATCGACAATTTGTTACAACTTATCCGTACTTCTTAAATCTTAAGTATATCACATTCAGTTTGCACACACACATACACACACGCGTGCGCACACACACACACACACACACACACACACACATATATATATATATATAAAAGAAAAGGTTCATTTGAGAATTGATAAATATTTGAAAAGTAAAGAAGTGATCCTTGCTCTTCATCTAGTCAACATTTGCGTGTTTGATCGTGAAGCACCAGATAATTCCTCGCATGGGTATGCGGAAGATGGATGGGTAGTTTCGTAACTTTTACAAATAGGCGACAAACAGGTTCATATGTGTGACCCATGTGATATATATGAACTATATGTTCATATATGAACAGAAGATGGAGGGGTAGTTTCGTAACTTTTACAAATAGGTGGCAAACAGGTTCATATGTGAACTCATGTGATATATATAAACTATATGTTCATATGTGAACCCGTTAATTAGTTCACATGTAACCTATTTAATTGATTCAGATATGGACCCACAGGTTCATATATGATTAGTTAATTAGTTCATATGTTGATCACATGAGTTCATTGAATCAGTTAATTAGTTCATATGTGAATCAGTTAATTTGTTCATATGTGAATCACGCAGGTTCATATGTGAATCAATTAAAATAGTTCATATGTGAATCACATATGATCATATATGATCCTGTTTGCCACATATTTGTAAAAGTTACAAAACTACCCTCTTTATTTTATAGCAACAATTTTTAACCAGTCAAAGTCGCAATTATTGACCAGTCAAATCTGATCTTGACCATATGATGGAGTATGATCACTTCTTTAATTTTTCAAATACATACCACTTCTCAAAATAATCTTTGGCTATATATATATATATATATATAGGGGCCAATCAAGGAAGAACTGATTAGTTTGTGGTAACTGTGAGATCCAATCTCAACCACAAATCAACGGATAAATTAGGAAATTAATAATTATGGTAGTTTGAGTTACAATTATAATTAGAGGGCGTTTTAGGTATTTTTAAAAAACTCCTCTCTCCTCTGTCCTTTCTCCGGCCTCCGGTGAACAAAAATTCGGCAGGTACCAAGTAATCACAAAGATACACAATGTGATACCTATTGTGATATATTGTGATACCATTGGGGTACCACTGTGTACCACAGAAAATCAAAACAATGTGATACCCATTGTGATATCACTGTGATAACATTGTGATACCAATTATGATACCAACCCAAACCTTAAAAACAAAATCAAATCCATAATCTAAATTTAATCTAGATTTAAGAGATACATACCAACGATCCATGTTGTGATACCCAAAATACATACCAGATGCACTGTGATACCCAATGTAGTACCAATTGGGTTACCACTATGATATCACTCACACCAACTATTACCACTGTGATACTAAACCTTAATATATAAAATCTTCGATTTCTAGCCAATGATTTTACAAAATGTGTAGCGAAGAAAGCAAACAAACTTATTGGTTTTACACAGAGAATGTAATGAAGATTCATGTATTAGCTTTCTAGCTTAGCCTACACAAATGACAAGTTTTAAGTAAGATAAACAAGAAAATGGGCTGATTTCTACAAAAACTAATGGACATAATGCTTCTCTACTTCAACCAGCCATCATACACAAGAGATAAACAAAATAAATCAATATCAAAATCTATTCTATTCATCATCAGCCATCAATTCGACCTCATCTAGAGATCCTTCTTCATCAGCCACCACCTCTTCTTTATGTGTAGGCTTCTATTCCTGATTTTGAAAAATGAACAATTCTTTAGATAACATAAAATAAAAGCTCAAATCAAACACAAGAGCAAAGAAAAAGAGAAACTTGCTACTCACTTCCTTTGTCATGGACCTCCATTTCTCACCACTTCCCTTTGCAACCTCTACATATCTAAATAAAAGAACCAAAATTTATTAATAAACCAAAGTGGCATGCATTAGAACCAATAAATCATACATGTTAACTGGACAAAACATGGAAGTAATTCACAACACAATGTCCATTTGCAGTTTCATGTAAGCAGAGCTCTTTCCAACAACTGAGCTTCTCTATGTATTAGGTTAGGTCCAAGGAATAGCTAAAAGGGTTACTACCTTCACACACATGCAACAAACAGAAGTGAAGAAACAAGAATAGTAGTATGTTACTCACTTACAAACAAATAAACATGCAAATTCACACAATCCAAAAATTCAACTAGTGTCCCTTGTTTACAGATATGCTATTGGCAAATATCATCATTGTAAGTAATTCTGAGAGCATAAAATTTCACAGAAGAATGACCATTGGTTTATTCAAAGACTACACAAAGAATATAATATTTCACCAACATTCCTTCACTATCCTGAAGCAAGCCAGAAACAAACATCTAATAGGAACAATAAAATGCTAATTATATGAATAAACCCAATTAGCCTTGGCAGAATGGTTTTCTTCTCTAAACTAGATCCTACTGTCAAAGTCGAACTTATGGAACAGATAATCCATAAGAAATCACACAAAGAAGAATACACACACTGTACCTCAAAGTCAGACATGTGAGTTTGCCGGTAGAAACTCTAACACGAAGATTCGAATGGGAAATCGAAAGTAAGAAATAATCCTTCAACCATCCATTTTTTGAAACTGAAATAAAGAAAAGAATTAAAGAATTTATGGGGAATTATGGTGGCCACAATCAGGAGTCGGTGGTGGAGATGAATTGTGATACGGAAGCCGGAGATCAGAGCTGCAGCCGGCGAGAGTGATAAGGAGGCGAGAGTGATGAATCGGCCTAGGGTTTTGTAATGATTTAATAAGTTGTGTTTTTTTTAAATTACTAATACACCCTTTTATTAATTATGGTAATACAATTAATATAATAAAATGATTGGTTCATATTGGACCTCACAGTTACCACAAACTAATTAGTTCTCATTTGATTAAGCTCATATATATATAGAGAGAGAGAGAAAGAGAGAGAGGCACGTTAAATGAAAACCGTGCATTTCTTTGAAACCGTGTAAACTAATTTCGATCAATAGGAAAATTTCATTTTTTTCTAATTAAATTTAATCATTAAGGGTATATTGGTCATTTGCATTGTTTTCTATTTAATATGGAAGTTATTAATAAATCTTAATTAAG
The DNA here is from genome assembly GCF_001531365.2 of Cynara cardunculus var. scolymus. NCBI lineage: Eukaryota > Viridiplantae > Streptophyta > Magnoliopsida > Asterales > Asteraceae > Cynara > Cynara cardunculus. Next base: position 12,248 of record NW_020203513.1, on the reverse strand, counting down.
GTAACATAATAAAGAAAATTTTATAAATGGTAACATTTAAATATTTAATTAAATTATAATATAAAAAATTGGATTTTCTTATATTGTGTCTCGGTTTATTATTGCCAAGATTCATGAAAATCGTAAGTTATTAAATTAATAAATCCATGAAATCAGTAATAGAATCAAAAAAATTCATGAAACCGATTTCGTACATGGTGAAATTGGTACATGGAGTAAGTGTAAATGATTATAAAATGGGTGCATGAGGAAATGGGTGCATGATGAAATGTTATGCAACATGAAATAGGTGCATCATGAAATGGGTGCATGATGATATGGGTGCATGAAGGAAGTGAATCCATTTCAAAAAAGATAAGAAAAACCTATGTAATTAGCGAAAAGTGAATCAATTTCATTATCAATAGCGTTAAATGACAAATGACTAATCAAACCATGCTGGTCGATGAAATGAGTGATTGAAGAAAGTGAAACCATTTCATGGTTTCTAAGAAAATTTTGTGTAATTAGTGAACAATGAAACAATTTCATTATCAAAATGAAACAGATCCATCTACCAATAACATGAAAATGACAAAATCTGATCATGGTTACATTGATTAGTGTATTGATGAAACTGTGAAACCATTTCGTTCATGTAACGTGATACAATTTTTTTTTTTTAAATTTCTATTCAAAAGGATTCATTATGTAGAATTGATTATGGTGTGTTTTATTTATATTTTTGATCTATTTTAAAGATGGATGTTATTTTTTTTAAATATGTGAACATAAAAATAATATATTACTTTACAAATAATTTTATTTCATTAATATGATTCAAGTAAAAGATCGATTAGGAGGTTGGAGAAGATGTGGTTGGATTTACCATTTTGCCCTTCTCGGTATTATAAAATAAAATTTTTAATATATATTTTTAATTTCCTAAAATAACCTAAAGTAATCTTGACCATTGATCAAGAAAATGAATGGATGAGATTGGTTTACATGGCTTACACAAATGAGGACGGTTTTCATTTGATCGTTCATCTCTCTCTCTCTCTCTCTCTCTCTATATATATATATATATATATATATATATATAAACCACAAATCAGTGGATAAACTAGGAAACTAATATTTTTGGTAATTTGACTTAAAATTATAATCAAATGGCATTTTAGGTATTTTAAAAATTTTATCTCTCCTCTTCCTCCCTCTCCTACCTCCGGCCCCCTATGAACACTATGTGATACCCAAAATACACCAAGATTCACAATGTGATACCTAAATACATACAATGTGATACCCAGTACACACCAAGTAAACTTTGAAAAGGGGTGTGATACGAACTATGGTAACATTGTGATACCAGATGTCAGTAATGCTCACATGTGGGTCTTTAGTGGTCGATCATCGGAGACGACATTTTAGTCAGACAAGATGATCAGATAAGATCAAAAGAGTGGTGGTGGGTGCCAAAGAAGGCCACCAGATTTAGTTTTTGTGTGTCCTTGTGGGTGTATGTATATATATATACATATATTAAAATAATTAAAGTAAATTAAAATATTAAACTAATTAAAGTAAATTGAATAATCAACACAATTTACTAATTTACCCTTTATTTTATTCTAGTAAATAACATTAATTATCTAAAATGATTGACTCATATTGGATCTCACAGTTACCACAAATTATCCAGTTCTCATTTGATTAGGCCCTTATATATATATATATATATATATATATATATATATAGGGTTGGGTTTTGGAAAGAATGAGAGTTATGGTGAGAATCGTAAAAAGAGATCTTCACGCTTAGATGTACATTAGGATGAGATGCACCAATATGAGAAACACCGAGATGCACCAGATCAATCCCTGTATCAAGCGCGATTCATTGGTGGGTTTGAGATTAAAGGTGATCAAGGTCCAAATTACTTCTTACAATTCTCACCTTAACTCTCCTTCACACGATCCTTCGCCTTATATATATATATATATATATATATATATATTCTAATGAAAACTCAATTTTCATTATGAACATGAGGACAAATCTTATCCATTGATCAAAATTTAGAAAACTAATCAATGGTTAAAACATAAAAGGTCAATTAAGAATTGATTAAGGGCAAAAATGTAAGTTAGGATTTACGCCTATGATGTTTAATTTTTTATTTTCCTTTTTAATTAAAAATATTTTACCCCCATAATTTTGAAACTAAATTATCTTAAGAATTATATTTAAATTAAACAAATTATACCAAAAGATCGAGCATTTCATTCTATTCGATTTGGCATCTATCTTGACATAATTTTTTTTTTATGTTTTTAACTTTTTTTTACATCAAAGAGTTTATCTGTGTAATATTCATTGTTAATATTTATGCATGTTCACATGTTTACAACAAATCTTTAATATTTATATATTAGCATGATATTCATCATGAATATACAACTTACTATAACATTAATCATGAATAGTTATGCATTTTCAAGTGTATTGAACAAATCTTCAGTATTATACGTCGTTATCACATTTATTATCAATATACATCTTCATCATAACATTCATCATGAATATACTTTTACACCAGATCATACCAGTCTCATGTAAGAGCTCGAGTACATGCTTGCATTGAGAGATTGAGATGTCTTGGCAACTCCTTGCTACTTCCATTCCTAGAAAATATTTTAGAAATCCTAGGTCTTTGATCTCGAACTCTTTGGATAGTATCCTTTTAAGTCTTTCCATTTCTTCTTGGTCGTTCCTGTAAGAACGACATATACTATTAGGGCTGTGATTCTCCCATCTAGAAATTGTTTGACAAACAATGTATGATCTACTTGAGTTTAGGAGCATCCGTCATTCTTAAGATCTTTAGTGAATCTGTCAAAACTTATTCTAGGGGACTGTTTAAGTCCATATAATGCTTTCTTTAACTTGCAAACCTTCTCATTGTTCTACTTGCCCTCAAATCAAGAAGGGATGTCCATATAGACTTCTTCAATCAAATCTCCATTCAAGAAAGCATTTTTGACATCAAGTTAGAATAATGACCAATATTGATTAACTGCAAGAGACAATAAGACATGGGTTGTGTTAAGCTTGGCACTATGAGCAAAGGTTTATTGATTATCAATTCCACATGACTGAGTAAACCTTTTAGCCACTAGACGGGCTTTCTATCTGTCTATACTCCCTTTGTTTTTGTTTAACCGATAAAATCCATTTCCAACCCACTAGGAAGGTAGATCAGTTAACACCCAAGTACCAATCCTTTGAAGAGCATTATACTCTTCTAAGGTTGTTTCATGCCATTTCTGAATTCTTAAAGCCTTATAAATCGAGTTAGGTACCATGTCCTTGTCTAGGGATGTCATGAATGAACGGAATTTTGGAGACAATTTTTTGTAAGAGATGTAACTGGGAAGAGGATGCTGGGTGCATGATCTCACCCCTTTTCTTTGAGCAATGGGCAGATCCAATGTATGATTACAAGTACGTCCTGTGAATCAAAAAAATTCTTAGTATGTTTTCTTATTCAACTTGGCCCTAGGAAATTTCTTGAGTTTGTTGATTTGTTACATGCATGTATGGATTTTTTTGTGATAAACAGGATTTAAGACAACATTGGTTAAGGTAACCTTTACGTGATTATATGTGATATGTGATAACATGCATGTTTATTTAAGTAAGTGAATGAATTATATATATATATATATATATATATATGTGTGTGTGTGTGTGTGTGTGGTTGTGATACTATGCATACATGAGAAGATGTTAAAATAGGATGATATGCATATATGAGGAAATGATTAAAATATGGAGGTATGCACCTTCGTGGTTAAGAAAGGTGAGATTTAAATATATTAAAAACTCCACCGCCCTAAAGAGTTTTATATTAATAAACCAGACCGCCTTTGATATATATATATATATATATATATATATATATAAACCCTAAACCAGACCGCCTTTGATATATATATATATATATAAAGAAGATAAGATTAATCTTATCTTACTTTTCTTTGGAAAAATCTGTGTGACGAATTAAAGTGTGTGTGTGACGGTGAAGGAGTTCTTGAGACAAATCTTGCCTAAAAGTGATTTGGAGATTCTGTGAATATTTGAAGAAGTTGTTATGTGATTAAATCTTTGAATCTGTGCACAATAAGGTGAGTTTTGATATTAAAATCCATAAAAGATGCTATTTGAAATATATGGTTTTGATGATTGATTTTGGTGAAGAATGGTAAATTGTTTTAACAGTTGAAGTTGAGATTTAAAAATCTGGGTTTTGGAAACCGTTCTTGGGAAATAAAGAAGATTTTGCTTCTTTTAAACAGTTGTGGATGATATCATATTTTAAGGATTTAAGGGATTTTAAGTTTGGAAAATGATATTAAAAGAACTGTTGGTTCTTGAGTTTCAAAGTTTTGAGATAAAACTATTTTAAAACCATTATTGGTTAAAACTATAGAGGATATTCCTTCAAGACGGTTATGACTTCGGTCTGTCTTCGTTTGGAATTAATCCATAGATTTTGATGGTTAAAACTATAGAGAATGTTCCTTCAAGACGGCTGTGACTTCCATCTATCTTTGTTTGGAATTAATATATTGATTTTGATGAGAAAATAAGGGTGACATATCAAGGAGAGGTAAACCATGGGATAAGGGTGGCATATCAATGAGAGGTGTACATTTGGATATGAGGGTGACATATCAAGGAGAGGTGTACCTTTGGATATAAGGGTGTCATTTGTATGTGTGATTGTTATTATAGCTCTTGCTATTATATCTCTTAAGATTGCAATAGTTTTGAGTTCTTAATTCTTTGTGATTTGAGGACTCATGAATGTTGCTCTTATTAGAAATGATAGTAATGATGTTATTGAGAAAGGGAAAACTTGGCTTATGGCCAATGGTTTGGATAAACTATGTTTTTGACAAAGTGTTTGATTTATAAAGAACCAGAGAGGCTCTGCCAGAGGGGTTCTGGATAATGATTTGATTATGATACAACTCTTTTACAAATCTTTTACTTAAACCAGAGGTTTTGTATCTATTATATAGAAGCTCTGTGTCAAGGGTTGTGTTTTAAAAGTGTTTATGAGACTTCTTACTTTTATTTTAACTTAGAGAATTTCTTATACAAAATGACTTTAACAAAGAAGGACAAACCAGAGGGGCTCTGGTTGGTCATGGTTTTTGAGCCAGAGGCTCTGGTTAGTAGAAGCAGAAGCTCTGGTCATGCATGAGCTTAATATTTTACTCTTTTATACTTGGGGAAATCATTTTAACTATCTTATGTACTTGACTTTGTCATTATATGAATATTAAACTTGAGAAGGGGTCTGGTTGGTATAACAAGAAGCTCTGGTTAGAGGAACTAGAGGGACTTTGGTCCTGCTATTTGATGAAAATCTTTCTAAGTCTTGTCTTTGCAACCAGAGGGTTACTGGCCTTAATGAATTATGGATTTATGCTTCCATTATGTGAAAAGTTGATTTTAAATAATGTTTTTGTGATCTTCACCCTGCAACTACATTGAAAAAGGGATATCACTATACCTTCATGTCTAACCCTCATTTTGTCTTTCAAATATGTATTGCAGGAACAACTAAGTTCAATGATAGTAAAGGGAAAGGGAAAATATAACTTGTTTCCCTATGTGCATAACTATTAGAAGATCAGCCTATGGATGTGTTTTGAAGTTGAATGTTATGTAGTACAAGAATATGTATTTTGGAATTTTTGAGGTGTGTATTTTGTATTATAAGTTTCTTGTACTATGGACCTTAGTGGGATAATACATGTATTTCTTTGAATGAATTATGTGTTATATGGAATGTGAGATGTGGGGTGTTACATTTTTTCTTCTTTCATAAACTTTGACAGCATCATCGGGAAGAAAAAGGTGTTTAGGATAGATATTAGGTGATTGATCGAGTATTGAATTTGAATGAGAGCCATGGGATTTAGACACTGGATTCGGACAAGTTGGAGTACAAGAATTATTTGCTGGAGGAGATAAGTTAGAGTGAACTTGAGTTGGTGAATATGATTCCATGAGGTATGTCCAGTCCCAATTCTGAAATTCGTGTATGTTATACTCCCCTTGAATTACAGAATTGGGATAAGACAGAATGTTTTCGAAAGAGGTAACGTCCATAGTATTGTAGAACTTATGAGAGAAACACTTGTAGCCCTTTTGATTGGCTGAATATCCAAGAAGGATGCATTTAAGTGCACAAGAACCAAGTTTACCACGATATTGAGGGTAGATATGTATGAATGTGTTAAACGATATGAATATTGCAATCTTGACTAACTTGACTTCTTTGTCCTCTATTTGTTATTGTGTTAATAGAACAGGGTAGATATTGTCTTTTTAATAAAGTGCTGCTGGTTGATAAAGAGAAGGGTCGCGCCTCACTTTTGGGGAAACATCAGGGTTAGCGGAGCATTTATTTCAAAGATGGAGGGGCAAAGTTGGCTTATAAAGAAATGTATATAAAAAGCCTAAAAGCTGATTTTTATCTCATTCTTTATCATTTTTTCTCTACTTCACCTAYTGCTTCATTATCTTCTCTCTAGAGATAGTTGCAGCTATTCATGCTTTCTGTTCTTTATCTATTCAATATAGGTAGATATTTTTCATATTATGTAATMTGTATTTYCTTTTATTTCATTGTAATAAATAAATATCAGAGATATTTTTTATTTCATCATATYTGCTGCATGTTATATTCATATGCTTTATTCTCAGATCTGTGTCCTATATCTCCAGATCTACATAGATMTGTGTCCTTATTTTTTTCTCCAGATCTGTTCTTGCATATTGTGAAATCGTTTCTTTTTTCTTATGTGCTCCACATATTGTGAAATCGGTTTTTATATGCTCCACCGCCAAKATCTGAGTKTATGTTATATCCAGATCTATGTTTGATATAGTGAAWATATTCTTCTTTTTTAAGAAATCTCTCTTTAAAATGCATGACTGTTTAGAGATCTGTATCATAGATCTCATTTTGATCAGACACCTTTGTACCTAAAGATCGATCGAGTTATACCATTTTTATGGTCCTCCTTCGTGATGTTTGTCTTTAGTTGGTTTCATACTGTTTATGTGACTGTGTACTCTGACTACGTTATGTTTTGTCGAGATCTGTGTCCTTCCAGATCYGGCACTTGGTTCATTTAATATCTTTTGTTTGTTCAGGTGGTTCTGGATCTGTTTCGCCATATCTTCCTTTGTGTGTTCCTCTTTGGTATTTTCTGTTTAACGAAAGTTAAACCTCTGCTGTGGCTGTAGCTTCTGTTCTCTTTACAGRTGGTTTTGTTTTTATTGGTTTGCTCTCCTTTAACGTTGTTAAAGGAGTTGGTGGTAAGGCTGTCTGTGTTCTGTTTGCCTGTGTTTCCTTTCTTTTCACATATATAATATCTTGTTAAGGTTCTGATTTGTTGGCTTGACCTAG
>NW_020203513.1:0-4073 GCF_001531365.2 Cynara cardunculus var. scolymus | reverse complement strand
CATGATTTTTTAGAACACAGTCAACTTATTAAACTCATGCAGTTCCTTATGGGACTTGATGACATTTACCAACCAATTAGAAGCAATATTTTAACTYGTGATCCTCTTCCCTCTGTTAAAACTGCTTTTTCGCTTGTCTCYAGGGWAGAATCACATAGAGGTATAAATGTCAGTCAAAACCGTGTTAAAACCCAAAATTCTGCTTTTTTGGCTAAAAGTTTTGAAAATAGACGAAAACCTGGRAAAAWTTCTATGAATCTTGTTTGTAAGCATTGTGGTAACACAKGTCATACTATTGAACGATGTTTCAAGCKCATCGRTTTTCCTAAAGWCTTTCAAAATMAAAATYGTCCCAGACCCCAAAAYCAAAATCAAAGTTTTAAACCTCAAGGTCCTAACTTCAGACCCACGGCTGGAAATGTAACTTCATTAGATTCTGTTTCTTCTAAACCATCCTTTACCTTTTAAGAAGAACAGGTTGCCAAAATATTGAGTTTGATTGATCAAAAACCCATCCCTGATGAAGCTACTGCCAATATGGCWGGTATGTTTCAAAATCCTCATTCTGGTTGGATAATAGATTCAGGAGCTAATCAGCACATGACATCTAATTCTTTAAATTTGGAAAATGTTGTTGATGTTACTGATTTGAACCTTAGAGTGACTCATCCGAATGGGACTAAAGCAAAGATAAATAAAATTGGCAATCTAAAACTTTCTAGTGATGTTACTCTTTTTGATGTCCTTGTTGTCCCAGAGTTTAATGTCAATCTTTTGTCTGTTCATAAATTAGCTAGGGATAATAAGGTTTTTATAAGATTTGATGAATCAAAATGCTATGTTCAGGATTATCAACAAAAGAGTATTGTGGSGAYTGGTAGTGAGGATGGCGAGCTTTATTTCTTTGATCAAAACACTAGTACTSTTGTTCCTTCTAATAATTGTGGTATGSTTCACTTTGTATCTTCTTAATTATGGCACAGTCGCCTTGGTCACCCAGCTGATCAAGTGCTTCAAGTCTTGAAAGATAGACTCAAAGTCACCAGTGAGAATTGTGGGCCGTGTGAGGTTTRCCATAAGGCAAAACAAAYACGGGAAAAATTTGGAACTAGTGTACATAAAACTAAGAGTCTTGGTGATCTTATACATATTGATGTCTGGGGTCCTTATCATGTGCAAACTAAAGAAGGGTACAAATTTTTCTTAACAATTGTAGATGATTTTACTAGAGCTGTTTGGGTTTATCTTTTGAAAGGAAAGCATGAAGTTAGTGAGTACATTGAAATTTTTTACAATCTCTTGAATACTCAGTTTGGCAAGTCTGTTAAAATTTGTAGGAGCGATAATGGAACCAAGTTTCTTAATCAAAAACTGAATAGTTTTTTTGAGTCTAAAGGGATTATTCATCAGACTTCGTGTGTCTATACCCCACAACAAAATGGGGTTGTGGAACAAAAACATAGACACTTACTTAATGTTGCTAGGGCTTTAATGTTTCAGGCTGAAATTCCCCTTAATATGTGGAATGAGTGTATCTTAACTGCTACATATCTGATAAATAGAACTCCTACATCTGTCCTAAATGGTAAGRGCCCTTATGATCTCATATATGGTTTTCAGCCTGTCCTTACTCATCTAAGAAATTTTGGTTGCCTTTRTTTTGCTCATATTCCTAACATTACAGACAAATTTTCCCCTAAATCTGATAAGTGTGTTATRTTGGGGTATGCTGATTCTAAGAAAGGTTATAGACTTTATAGTCTTGATACTAAGAAAGTGTTTTATTCCAGAGATGTAAAGWWTTATKAGAACATTATTCCATTCAAGATGAGTAATGACAAGCCTGATCAGATAATATCTGAAGATGTTAATATTCTCAATTTTTTTGATATTGTGCCACGTTCTTCTAACAGTTTTGATTTGGATCCCAATGATGAGTCTAGAGGACCTATTAAAAATGGAAATAGTGATCAATCTGAACATAGAACTAGTGACCGTAGTGCTCTTGGTAGCCTCTCTGGAACTGACAATAGGCAGCCTCTAGGCAGCTTTGAGACTCAAGATAATCAATATCTTCCTCAAGAAGACAATCTTGAGCATGTTACCAGTTGGACGCCTTTGGGCAGTTCTGAAATGGTTGCCAGACATTATCGTGATGCTGTTCTTTCAATTGATAGTGTTAATGAAAATGATGATAATATTTCCTTAGGTCAGATYTMTRAGGGTGTTACTCCCCAAACTCAGTCTGTTAGAAAGTCTTCTAGACTTAGCACTTTTCCTAGAAAATTTGATGATTTTGTGGTAGAAGGAAAGGTCAAGTATGGTATTGAAAGAGTTGTAAACTATTCTTGCTTGTCTTTGGAAAATTACTRTTTTGTTTCAAATTTGAATAAATCTGTTGAACCCAAGTCTTTTAAAGAGGCCCATACTGATCAAAATTGGATTAAGGCTATGAATGATGAGATGGAGGCTTTACATAGGAATAGAACTTGGTTTGTCACTGAATTTCCTAAGAATAGAAAAGCTATTGGCTGTAAATGGGTTTATAAAATMAAATATAAATCTACTGGAGAAATAGAGAGATATAAGGCTAGGTTAGTAGCTAAGGGATATAGTCAAAGAGAGGGTCTTGACTATGAGGAGACCTTCTCTCCTGTAGTAAAAATGGTTACTGTCAGGTGTATTATTGCCTTAGCTGTACAATTTAATTGGCTGTTATATCAATTGGATGTCAATAATGCTTTTTTATATAGTGATTTAGTTGAGGATGTTTACATGACCCTTCCAAAAGGGTATTATAATTCAAATGATACTCGTGTGTGCAAACTAGTAAAGTCTTTATATGGATTAAAACAGGCGCCTCGTCAGTGGTATGCCAAACTTTCTGCTTGTTTAACTGATAATGGGTTCATTCAGAGTATAAGTGATTACTCTCTGTTTACTAAACATATAGGTTCTGTTTTTCTTGTTTTGCTTGTATATGTTGATGACATTGTCATCACTGGAAATAGTTTGACTGAGATTAATAACTTTAAAGAGTACTTGAAAGGTAAATTCTTGATTAAAGATTTGGGTAAATTGATATTCTTTTTAGGAATTGAAATTTAACTTGCATTAATGGTGTTTGTATGACCCAAAGGAAGTACTGTTTAGAGTTGTTGAATGATTTTGGCTACTTAGGTTGTAAGCCTTCAAGTACCCCTATGGATACAAATTTAGTTATTCATACTTCAAATGACTCCAAGGACCCTCTATTGTCTGATTGTACAGGATATCAAAGATTAATAGGTAGATTAATATATCTTCTAGCAAATAGACCCGATATAGCTTTTTCGGTTCATTGTTTGAGCCAGTTTATGCATGCTCCAAGAAAATCTCATCTAAATTTAGCTCTAAGAATTCTCAGGTATCTTAAACTATCCCTAGAAAAAAGGAGTAAGCTTTACAAGGTCAGATCTGTTTAAACTTTCTGCTTTTGTAGATGCTGATTGGGGTAAGTGTTTATCAACTAGGCGTTCTGTTACTGGTTATTGCTTGTTTCTTGGGAATTCTTTAGTTTCATGGAAAAGCAAGAAACAGAGTACTGTTTCCCGCTCATCCACTGAATCTGAATACAGAGCCATGGCATCTGTTTCTTGTGAAATTGTTTGGGTACTTAAAATTTTATCAGATTTAGAAATAAAAGATCTTCTACCTGTTAGTTTATACTGTGACAATAAATCTGCTATTCAAATAGCAAATAATCTTGTTTTTCACGAACGCACAAAGCACATTGAAATTGACGTTCATTATATTCGTGAAAAAAAATAAGTAGAGGTGTTTTAAAAATTGTTAAAATTCCTTCTTTTGAACAATCAGCTGACATCTTAACGAAAGCTCTGAATATAAATCATCATAACTATTTGTGCTCGAAGTTAAGAATGATTGATCTGTTTAAAAGTCAAGATTGAGGGCRGGTGTTAAACGATATGAATATTTCAATCTTGACTAACTTGACTTGTTTGTCCTCTATTTGTTATTGTGTTAACAGAACAGGGTAGATATTGTCTTTTTAATAAAGTGTTGCTGGTTGA
>NW_020203512.1:3426-18636 GCF_001531365.2 Cynara cardunculus var. scolymus | reverse complement strand
ATTCAGTTAAGTACAACCTATCATCCGCAAATAGATGGGCAAAGTGAGAGAACTATCCAGACTCTCGAAGATATGTTAAGAAGCTGTATTATTGATTTCGGGGGATCGTGGGAAGATCATTGCCACTGATAGAGTTTGCGTATAACAACAGTTACCATTCCAGCATCCAAGCGGCACCATATGAAGTATTGTATGGACGTAAATGTCGAACGCCGTTGTGTTGGAATGAGGTAGGTGAAAGGCAGTTGACGGGTCCTGAAATTGTTCAAGAAACTTCAGACAAAATTAAACAGATTCGTGAAAGAATCAAAACAACACAAGATCGCCAGAAAAGTTATGTTGATAATCGTCGAAAGCCGATTGAATTTTGTGTAGGTGATTTTGTAATGTTGAAAGTTTCTCCATGGAAGGGTGTCATCAGATTTGGGAAGAAAGGTAAGCTCAGTCCGAGGTATGTTGGGCCGTTCAAGATAAGTAAACGAATCAGGCCAGTGGCGTACCAGTTAGAACTACCAGAAGAACTAAGTTTGATTCACAACACTTTCCATGTATCGAATTTGGGGAAATATTTAGCTGATCCGAGTCTCGCTGTACCGTTACCAGAGGTCAAACTGGACAGTAAACTGAACTTTGTGGAAACACCAGAAGTCGCAATTGACCGAAAGATTAGGGTGTTGAGAAACAAAGAAATCAGTCTGGTTAAAGTACAGTGGAAGTTTCACAAAGGACCAGAGGCAACTTCGGAGTTGGAGTCAGATATGAGAAGAGATTATCCACGACTCTTTAATTAAAGGAATTCCAGGACGAAATTCTTTTGAAGGGGTGGATGATGTGATAACCGGGTCCTGGTTATTACCCAAGGTATTTATTATGTGAATTAATTGTTTATGTCGATACATGCTTACATGGATCAATTGCGTAAATATGTGTATTTCATGCATGAGGTATATGCATAATGTGTGGGAATATATATATATATATATATATATGTTGTATATGCATAATGTTAATGTGCATGTGTATGCATGAGTTTATGTACATATATGTATGGTTTTATAATGCATGCATGTGGGGGGGGGGGAAGGAAAGGTGACCGACTTTCCAAATGGGGAAAAGTATAAATATGAAGTTTTGTGAGGAATTAAGCTTCTGGCCTCATTTGAAAATTTGAGAGAGAATTGAGAAGAGTTGTCCGGATAATCAAGAATTGGATTCAAATTACCTTTCATCTTCTTCAAAACAAAGTTGTTGTATAAAGGTGAGTGATTTTTAAACCTTTTTGTATAAAATTTGTTACTGGTTTTATTTGAATGTTGCTTATTATTGGAAAGAAACCAGTTATTTAATTAAGGGTTTTATTCGGACAAAGGGTGACCGGATTAAGTCTAAACCGGACAAAGYTTGTCCGAATTACTCTTAAACCGAATAGGAGGTGTCTGATTTATTCATAAATCGCTTAAGTGTTGTRCGATTTAGAGTGTTGGTGAGAATTTTGAAATATGTAAATCGGACAAAGATTTTGAACAGAAAAGTATGAATACGACCAAGCATTGTGCGGTTTTGTTTTAAATCGCCTAAGAGTCGTGCAGATTAGTTATAAACCGATCACGTATTGAGCGGTTTAGTCTTAAATCRATCATGTGTTGTCCGGATWGCCTTAAACCGGACATGAGTCATGCGGTTTAGTCTTAACTCGACCAAGTCTTGTCCGGATTAGTAAATCGGACAAGAAGGGATAGTGTTGTCCAGATTGTATATCCGRATAACTTATCCGGRTGATTTATATTTGATAATTTTCAAATGTTGAATATTTTAGACATTTAATATAATTTAAAAATGTCTATTATTGGGTTTAATTGTGGATTTATAAAGAGGGTRTTTTATATCTTTTTAAATAAAAAGATATGTTCCTACCAAGCGTGGTGACGTAAGTTTGTTTTGGTATGGAACTGGATTTTTGGGAAAAATATTTCTACCAAGCGTGGTGACACAAGTCTGTTTTGGTATGAAACTATATTTTGGGAAACCTTCCTACCAAGCGTGGTGACGTAAGTCTGTTTTGGTATGGAATTGGATTTTGTAAATTGTTTCTACCAAGCGTGGTGACGTAAGTCTGTTTTGGTATGGAATTGGATTTTGTAAATTGTTTCTACCAAGCGTGGTGACGTAAGTCTGTTTTGGTACGAAACTTGTTTTAAGTGGTAGTTCACTCAGACGTGGTGACTTTTGTCTGTTCTGGCTTAGAACTGGGAATGGGTACTTTCAGACGTGGTGACTTTTGTCTGTTCTAATAAGTAGCCATGTTTTGATGGAGGGATAAGGGTGGCATATTAAGGAGATGTGTACTTGGAATAAGGGAGGCATTGTCATATGTGGATATTATTATAACTCTTATTATTATTACTAATTGGATTTAATAACTTTGAATCATCATTTCTTTGTGACCTGATGAATTAAAGATATTATTCTTATTAGAAATATTAATTTAGATGTTATTGAGAAGGGGAAAATGGTTTGTCATAAAGGGCAAGTATTGCCTTAATCTTTCTGTTAAATATTTACAWAGGAATGGTTTAATGATTCAAAGAATCTTTGGTTACATTATTGTTTCATATTGAGAATGTTGAATCTTTAAGMAAATATATTTTAGTAATAGAACTGAGGTTCTTGAGTTTATTCTTTTATACATGTCATTGAGAACTGCATCATTGAATTGTATTACAAATATTTCTGAGYAAAGTTACTTTATTATATTTTGGTGTTTATCACCCTCCATTTGTAAAGAAGGGACTTACTCACTAGACCCTTCAGGTYTAACCCTCATTTTCTGTTTTAAAATTATGCAATGTAGGAATAGCGGGGTCCAGRGATATTAAAGGGAAMGRGAAAATGTGATTATTTTCCTAATCTGTTKTCTACTTTTGAAGATCTGCTTAAGATTGCTTATTTTTGAAGATACATGTTGTATTACATGTGTTAGTACAAGATTTGTTTTTGAATTTTTCATGTGTAGATTTTGTACATATAGGAATCCTTGTAYTAGTGGGACCWTGTGATGTAAACTATATTTCTATGTAATGAAATATGTATTATATGCAAATGTAGTATTTGGGGGTATTACATCACGATCACGGTGTCTAACTCCTTTCAAGTTTTCACTTAAATAACCAATATTTCGGAGCCCAACCCAYATGAGTTCGACTCTGYAATACCCTCRACATTAGTGCCTACTTACATAYTGTAGAGTTACCCTACAAACTAATGGTCATGGGCTCGATCCAGAGGAGTTGATCCGCATAATACCCCTAATGACTTTGGGTCAACTCTACCAGGGCGAAACCTCAAAACAAGGGTCCTTGTGCCTGACTCCTCACGAGTTCATCACCATAATATCCAAGGTCCCGAAGTTCGACTCAACAAGTGATCATCTTCACAATACCCACTATCTTGGAATCCAAACCCACATGGGTKTCTTTTTTCAATACCGACGGTCCCAAACGGAGTCCAAATGTACACAGGTTCCTTTCTGCAATACCGACAGTCCTATAGTCCAACCCTACATGGGTTTCTMTCTGCAATACCGAGACTACCACTATGCCTACTCAGACATTGAACTTAAACTGAGAATATCAAAACTTCTCATTTCTCAAACATGATTGACTCACATGCCTATGGGACCATTGCATGACAATCTACAATTACATGACTCGACATTAAATGATGAACCCACTCGAAACAGGTAATTCTCAATTACACAAAACATATAAATCACGTTCAAATGACAGTAGTGAACGATTTAGGTTTGGCCACATCCTAAAAATCATTTGAATTGATAATAGGTAGTTAAGCACTACGATTTGCTTAAACACTCAAAAAGCCAATAAAAGGCCATAAAGTGCTTTTTGAAATGCTTATGCACGTTCATACTTCAAGTATGATTTGTTCAAAACCTCCTCATGGTTAGAATTAAATCATCGTTTAAATGTTGATTAKACCAATTATACTTCATATAGAAATAAACTCCTTTTAACCACCATAACCTCAAATAAACAAATCCATGTAAATCATACTCTAAAATGTCTATGGATTYCTTTATAAAACACTTCCCAATGGTTAAGTTCTAAATACTCTAAAATTATAAACATGACATTTACCCAACAAACCAAATACAAGTAGTTAACCAATATCACTCGCAAGTGATTTTCATCATTAAATATACCAAAACTCGAATATGAATATTCTAGGGTTTTATAAAGACACAAGTGACAAATAGCCAAATATGTCAAATACCCACACCATATGGTAAAACCTCAAGCAGAATAAGTATAAGTTCATTTAAACTTGTTTCCTAAAGGTTTTCAACAACCCAAAAAAAATACCCAATACCCAAATAATCATAAAATATGAATATATTTGTAATAACCCATGTAAATGTGTTCAAAACTCCAAAATAAGATATTTTCACATGTATATAGTTTTACAAATCAACTAGAACTCATCTTGCTAGATTTATGCTAAATCTAGGTTCTGAACCAAATCTTGATCTTCCTTTGGTAAAAACTTGAGATYTCCTAACAAGCCTTCCAAATCTTAGCTTCAAAACTCTCATAATGATTTATTATACTTCCAAGATCTCTAAATCACACCAAGAAGAAAGCAAGAGGAGGCGATGAAGAACACTCAAAACACTAGCTCTTATATGGTGGTTTGAAGACTTCAACAAGGAACACCGACTTCAACAAGGAACACCAACTCCAAGCCTTCTCTCCATCAGTTTTAGGAAGGAATGGGGAAATCCTCAAATGAGAGAATGTTTGGAATTCAATTCCATTCCATGGGTAACCAAACATTGAAATTAAATTTGGTCAACGAAATTGACCATTCCAATTCCATCAGATTCTGGTGGATTCCGACGAACCAAACACCCCTYAAGGGTTTACTACTATCTATTATTACATTTTGGAACACCGTTATAAACTAGTAAAAGAAATTAATGGAAGGGGTTTTCCACGATTCATTTATGAGGGACCGATATCAACCTTAAAGTATAGTGTAGGGGGTGTGAACGAAAAGTCTCCCATTATAAATACGTTGAATCCCTTTTCTGTCGCTCCGTTATTTTCATTCGTTCGCAACAAAGCTCTTCGAGAACAATGACAGACCAAACGGAAGAGCAAACGACAACACKACCCGCCGTAGAAGATTCCGGAAACAACGTGCAACAGATGACGCCGGTGGTTGAAGAGACCAAGACGAAGCTGGAWAGGATTACGTTCAGCATTTGGCCTCCCACGCAACGCACTCGCGACGCCGTTATCAAACGCCTCATCCAGACGCTTTCGGAAAAATCCGTCCTCTCCGATCGTTATGGAACAATACCTGCCGGTGAGGCTGCCGGTGTCGCTCGCCTCATCGAGGAGGAGGCTTTCAATGTCGCCAATAACGCACCTAAATCTGCTGAAGACAACGAAGACGACGGCATCGAGCTCCTCCAATATTACTCGAAAGAGATCAGCAAGCGAATGCTCGATACCGTCAAGTCCAGATCCGCCTCATCGGCGACCTCCTCGACGCTGGATGAAAAGAATGGGGCCACCACCGATGCTACTGCTCACGTTGAGGAAAGCTCGACCGTTGAAACCCTATCTTAGAGCTGTTGCAAACGGTTAGGGCTTCATATTTGTAGCYTTATCCGTCAGATCAATTAATTTCTAGGGTTTTGATTTGATGAGGGTTTGGTTATAAGTTTTTCAGATCTAATATCGATCTTGTGTTAATTTCATGTTCATGGATTTCTGTCTTAATCGTACCATCAGTTCTAGGGTTCTGGAATTCGATATGTTATATATCATATTTTCTTAAATTTCTATTTTGATCTCTATGATTTATGCAGTTAAATCAGCGTATATGCTATTATTCTGCGATAACCGTAATGATTTTGTTAGTGAACTTATGTTCWTCTTCTTCTTACATCATCTATGGTTACTGAAGAAAAAACCCCAATCGGTTAGTTCATTCTTTCATTTCTTTTTTTCTCTTTGCCTTGTTCCCTATTGCAGTAAAAAAGAGGTTTTTCCAAAAGATTTAACAAACTGTGTGTTAAATTTCACTTCAAATCAAGTATTTGAATTTCAAAATTGAAATTTAAAAGCTATTCAAGAATTCATAAAACTAATGAAGTTTTCTTMATGAGAAATCAGTAGAACAATTAAATGGTTTGATTTATACATCTAACAGTAGCTCCTTAGTTTTGAGAACAGACGACTATCTGGCTTTGAGTTTCAATTTGAGTCATTAAACAATTTGAACTATTACATTTGCTCATTTCTATATATACAACCAACATAGTTACGAAAATGTATATTTGAGCATTCTAGTTGGTAGCCTGTCAAGGTTCGTGATTTTCGTCACTCTTTGAAGTCATATTTTGTATGTTCACTAATAATCTTGGTTAATTAGAATAAAAACAATTCATTGTTTSAAGGTGCTATTATCGTCTAGTTAGACTTGCTTAAATGGTTGAAGATTCTTTGAAATTAAACTTGAATTCCACTCTTAGGTTAATTTTTTAGAACAATGGACTACTTTGGCTCTCGGTTTTAATTTGAATCATTAACCATTTGAACTATTACCTTCGCTGCTCATTTCTAGCRTAGTTGGGCAAAAGGCTGGCAGTTTAGGCTCTGGCTAGTGTAGTTGCGCAGAAAGGAGTTGGACAGGTTGGGAGGGGAGGGATAGAGGGCT
Organism: Cynara cardunculus var. scolymus; assembly: GCF_001531365.2. Classification (NCBI taxonomy): domain Eukaryota; kingdom Viridiplantae; phylum Streptophyta; class Magnoliopsida; order Asterales; family Asteraceae; genus Cynara; species Cynara cardunculus. The sequence continues at coordinate 11,892 of NW_020203512.1, read as the reverse complement.
GGCTTGTGTTTTTGCCTTTATGTGTGTGGGTCTTGTCTTAACTTACCTTTGTATGTTTTCAGTATATCTATTCGATGTTTTTTCTTACTTATTTTTCTAGTGCTTTGTTCACCATATATGCTAAGCTTTATTCTTGCTACACTTGCTCACACTCTTGCACAAATTGGTGGTCTTTACGGAAGCAACCACTCTACTCTTTGGGGTAGAGGTCAGATTTTCCTACATCTCATCTCCGCTCAACCCTACATTCAAGTGGGATTTACCGTGACTTTTTTGGTTTGGTTTGGTTTGGTTTGGTTTCACATTTGCTCATTTCTCTATAAGCAACCGACAGTTACTAAATTGTATACTTGAGCATTCTAGTTGATAGAAAGAGTGAACAAACATAGTATACTGTCAACTGTTCGACAAGGCCCCTTCCTCTTTTTTCCCCAATCTCTCACTYGATCGTCCCTGGCCTTGTCAAATATCAATTAGTATTACACAAAAGAAATCGTTGGTGTTCTCCATCATTCTTTGAATTCATTTTGTATATTCACTGATTACCTTGGTTATTTATAATTACAATCAAAACAATTCATAGTTGAAATGCTAATATATTGTCTAGTTAGACTTGCTGAACTTGAATTCCACYCTTAGGTTGTCTAACGAATTAGTAGTGTACTATAATCGGTGGGTACGTAAGATCTCACYGTCTTTGTTTACATCCTTTTGGGTGCAAGTTGACAGGTCTTGGAGAAAGCCAACGTTTTGTTAGGTTTGAGCGAGTTTGGTGGAGTAGTTGCTGATTACATTTTATTGCGTTAACATGTTGGATTCACGAGGAACATTAAAGTAAACGATTTTTGTTGGTTTTCCTCTAAAAAGAAACATAGATTCTAGAGTTGAAGGTAAGCATACAAGTCTTTTATATGTGGCCTAATATATGAACACAATTCTGCTCTACAATTAAATAGCTCAATTTTTTTGGAGCCCTAGAACAGTTAAAGAGGTCAACGAAGTATGAGATGGTTAAAAATGGTCAGTTAATGTTTATGATGCTGGGAGCTGTTTTATTTCTAGGTACTGATCTAATCCTGATGCTCCTTTAGCTGTTATGTTGCCCATTGGGAATGAGTATATAAAKTGATGAGACTGAACTGCAATCACTATAGCTTTCAATGGACATGGAATTGATCAGGGTAAAACATTGTAAAATGACTTAAAAGGACATGTACGCTCAAGAGATCATCTGCCTAGAACGTAGTTAACTACAGGAAACTAAGCCAATGGTTGAGAGAAGATCCAAACCTTGATACTTGTCCAGGTTGAAGAATCARTCAGACTAGAGGTTATCTTGTCTACAACATAATTTATAAACTAGTTGTCGATAAATAAGCTAGTTGATAGATTGGTCATGTTTGGTAAAATTAATTGATAAGTTATGTTACATTGTAAAATTTCCCAGAAAGACATTTGGAAAAATAAATAGCGAAGCTTGTTGAAACGCTAWTAACATGCTAGCTTACTGCCGATCAAATGAGGGTGTTTTTCGGTCGATGTGCTCTAGCTTTTCTATATATTTGTGTCCCTTCTTTATTGGTTTTTCTATCGACTCCATTACCAAAAATACAATTATATATTTGTACTGGTAGAGGTGATCATTGTTGAACAGCCAAGGATTTTGACCTGAGCCTGTTAAGGAAGGCCTGGGACYGAGGACCGGGGCTATAACTGACCGATTCGACCGAATATATGTGTTTTAACGGATTGATCATATCCAAGCCCAAGAACATCAATTGAAGCTTCAAAGTCCACCTCTTTGAACCAATAACCTACTTGTGGAAAGCACCATCTCAATCTCTTCACATTAGAACTTGARAACAGAAATTGTAGCAAACAATCGACAACAAAACAACTTCTGTTRATCAGCTTCATGACATATTATTTTGATTGTTAAAGTATTTCTTTCTTTACTTAACTTGACTGAATTGAACAAGCTGTATGTATACAGCTTGTGTTGAAATGAGGCTCAAGTGTTGTTGTAGCTAGCGTCCACCGAGTAATAGGGATTGGTCTGGTCGGAACTCGAGTGTAATCAGTTAAGGAAAGATTGATATGAGACTGGTTGGGAACCGATGAGTTAAGCAAATTATCTAGCCGATCGGTTATAAATTGAGCTCCATCAGATTTCTCTTTTTCAAATCTTAATTCAGAATGGTCAAAAGGGACTGATTGATAGTGTGTAAAAAATCTAAAAACGAATAACCTATCAAGTTTTAGGTTATTCAGTTTTCGGATTACCTGAATAGCTATAGTCAATTTGGTTTCAATTATTTMTTTATGTTGATGTATAATTATTATTTTTATATTTATAAACTCTTTTGAGAATCAAATAATATTTATTATGCAACTTATTTCGTCTTCRAGAAAATATTAACCCTTTCACGAACCAAATTTTCGGAGAAAAAACAAACATAACTTTGTTCAACAAAGCTTATTACGGTGATACCTTCTTTCAGTTTACCTTATAACTGAACCAAATAATCAAAAAAACGATTCAATTGAACCATAATTGTTATTGTTATCAAGTAGTTTAGAAAAAGTTTAAAATGGAATAAACCACACGAATGACATCCCTATCAACTTATTCAATCTGGATATCTGGTTCGTTTAAAAAAAGTTGAAAACCAAATAAATCAATTGGATGATGTCCTTATCGATTGGAACCGGTCGGACGGGTTGGGATGAGTGGTAGCGGATGATGTTGTGGCCCTTTGGACCCATATAACATTGAAACAAACACCTCTCTCTCTCTCTCTCTCTCTAGTCTTTTATGTTTTTTAATTATGTTTTTCTTTTACTTTTTTAATTTAATTTTCTAAATATTAATAATTTAAATCATTACACTTATCCTTGAGTTTTTTAAGGGTCCTTTCTGTATAAGAGATTTGGACGGATTTGGGTTGAAAGCAAATTTTGGATTTGAAATATCAATGAAATTTAACAAACATTGTATTTGGAAATTCCACAAGAATCGTTAGTATTTTAATAGATTTCATAGGACTTATTTATAWTAGGTTTTAAAAATATGTTAAAAACATTCCCGATGCACCATATAACAATGAGAACAAAGATTGTCTTGTTGATTCTAAGAGTACCCGAGGCTAATCTCTTCTAGGATTCGTTGATTCGACGAACACTGAACCTAGGCTTCAAATTCGAATTCACGAGAACTCAAATTTTGGGATAAAATTGAAGTTTTTGAAAAACAAGTGTGACCATYTAAATTACACAAGACACATATAAATAGGAAGCCTAAAACAAAAYGGCCTGAAAAAAAATTATGGGCCAAACATAAAAAGCCACAAAAATGCCAAAAATGAGTAAAAACCACGAAAATGTCCACAAACCATGCTTAAACAGCGTTTTTAGGCTTCAAAAGTCGATTAGGCCCCTCCACGACCTAACCACGACGTGCTCCTCGCTCCAAGCTTCAAATCGACTGGTCGTAGACCCGAAACAATGACCCGACACGAGAGTTATKGTCTTTTAAGCGCGACCCTCTTTGGTAGTTCGGTTATGGGCCTCCAAGAACAATATAGCCTGGTCATCCACGCCCAAGCCCACATTAATTCCTTTTGTAATTATTAATAAAGAATGCAATGCAATTCTACTTTAAATCCTAAAAACCAGACAAATCAAAAATTCAAAATCATTATAATATCTAATCCTTCGACAAAAACTAGATCTTTTAAAAACATTGCATGAAACCTAAAGAACCTAAGGTCCGTTTAGTTTGCAAGATTAAATTGTATTTGGATTTGGATTCCATTCCAATCCAATCCATGTTTGGTTTGAAGGATTTTTGGGATTTGAAGTGCCCGGATTCATTGAAATCCTACAAATATAGGATTTTGAAATCTCACRGGAATAGGTGCTATTTCATAGAAATCGGTAGGATTTTGTTTTGGTTCAACTTGTAGTCCCATATAAAAAAGGGATGGTAGAAATTTAGGAAAACTTTTCTYGCCGTTTTTCAAGGATTTCATAACTGGACATTGAACCCATTTCATATGATGGGAGTTTCCGGAACATCAGTCSGTTCAGACCTCCACTTAATTTTACCCAAGTTTCATCCTGGTCATAGATAAATCACCATTGACCCAAAAGGGACTGACCTTTCCTTATGGTGATAACTAATATACCATTACTCATTAGAATGATAATATTATTTAGGGAAGGTTTGTCACCTCGATGTCAGCTCCTCGCCTGGGGCAAAGATTTCTCATTCCTTAGCCGGAAAGATATGTGTTAGGTATCAAGGAATCAATTCTTGCTTCAAAAGGGACATTTCTTTGGACCAGAGTCATTCTTTGATAAATGATCACTAWAAGTCAGACTCAATAAAATTTTGTATGCGATAATGTTTGATGGGGAGTATGTAAAACTATAGGGTCGCATACAAAGAATACAATTGCTTCCATTTGTAGAAACCTGGATTAAATCAAGTTAATTTTAGATATATATTGTTCTTGGAGGATAATTACGAAATATGTTTTGAAGCGTAATTATGATAATTRCAGGGTGTTATCTGTAAATATGTATAATTATATTAAAGTTAAGATAATTACTAAAAACTTATTTTTGAATTATAGTGTAACTATAATTCAAACTATATAAATTAGGTGTTGACTAAATTAATTATGAGTGATGAATTTTTTAGAACWTAGCCTTTCAGAAAATACACAGGAAAAAAGCATTTTCTTTACACATATAACTTTAGAGTTCTTGGGCTGGGTTGCATGTTGATGCAACACGGAAAAGTTATCGCTTATRCCTCAAGACAGTTAAAAGAGCATGAGAAACAATATGCTACTCAYGACATGGAGCTGGCGGCCGTAGTCTTTGCTTTGAAAATCTGGAGACATTACTTATATGGAACTAAGTGCCAAATTTTTACCAATAACAAAAATTTGCAACATTTGTTCCATCAGCGAGAACTGAATATGAGCCAAAGACGATGGTTGGAACTGGTGAGTGATTATGATTGTGAGATTTTGTATCATCCAGGTAAAACTAATGTAATAGCTGACGCATTGAGCCATAAAGAAAAAAGCGGTACTATTAAAGCTACCGCCTTAAGGGCGGAATTATTGCCAAACATTTACAAGGAACTGCAAAGTTTCCAAGATAAACTATGAAAGAAGATAATATCAAGCAAGAGAGACTCGATGGTTTATTGACCGAATTAGTAAAGGACAGCCGARAATTGTTGTGTTTCCAGGTTAGAGTTTGGGTGCCACGTTATGGTAATCTCAGAGAGAGAATATTAATTGAAGCTCACAAATCTYGTTTTTCCATTTACCCAGGTACGAATAAAATGTATCGAGATGTGAAATAATTCTACTGGTACCTGGGACTGATGAAAGATATAGCAAGGCATGTTGAGCAACATATGAGTTGTCTGCAAGCGAAGATAAAGCATCACCGACCTTACGGTAGGTTGCAGCCGTTAGAAATTCTAGTTCGGAAATAGGATCACATTACTATGGAATTTATAACCAAGCTATCTAGAAYACCGAAAGGCTTTGATGCTATATGGGTTGTTGTGGATCAAATATCCAAATCTCCTTATTTCTTACCAATTCAAGAATTGTAATGGATCAACTAACGAAACTGTATATTGATAGAGTGGTAACACGCCATGGTTGTCCACTATTGATTATTTCTGATCGAGACARTCAATTCACGTCTATGTTTTGAAAGAATTTTTTAAAGAGAAATGGGTTCACAGATAAAGTTGAGTACGACTTACCATTCACATATCGATGGGCAAAGTGAAYGAACGATCYAGGCGCTYGAAGATATGCTTCAGGCATGTGTTATTGACTTTGGAGGATTGTGGGATATCCATTTGCCATTGATTGAGTTCTCCTACAACAATAGTTATCATTCGAGYATTCAGGTGGCACCTTTTCAAGTGTTGTACAGGCRAAAATGCCGAACACCGTTGAGTTGGAACGAAGTGGGCGAAAAACAATTTGTTAGACGTGATATAGTTCAGTTGACRACGAATAAGATTAATCAAATTCGTGAACAGATGAAAGTAGCCCAGGCTCGGCATAAAAGTTATGCCGATAAGCGTCGTAAACCTATTGAGTTTCAAATTGGTGATARGGTGATGTTGAAAGTATCACCCTGGAAAGGAGTTGTTCATTTTGGACATAAAGGTAAGTTGAGTCCAAGGTATATTGGACCATTTTCTATCCTTGAACGAGTCGGGGAAGTGGCGTACAAACTAGAAATTTCTATGGAGTTGAGTGGTATTCATAAAAATTTACACGTATCAAATCTACGGAAGTGTCTAKCAAATTGTAACACCCTATACAACACATTGCATGTAACACATACTTCATATATAAGAAATACATGTTTATATACCAYATAGGTCCCTTAGTACAWGAATTTACTAGTACTAAATACACGRTCGAAAAATTCAAAATACAATTCTTGTAGTATTCCAAATTCTTCTAACAAAACTATACGTAGCATAATCAAATCTTCATGTAGATATGCATATAGGGAGTTATCACATTTTCCTTTTTCCCTTACCGTCTACACCACCTGCAATACATATTTAAAATCACAAAACGAGGGTTAGACCGAAAGGTCTAGTGAGCTTTCTTTTTTATGTTATTGYAGAGTGAATATCACCAAAACTTTTATGCAAAATATCTTTCATATGTATAACAAATATATGAACAAGTAAGAACATATTACCAGTATCTTTCCACTTTTCAAGTCAAAYTCTCTGCTTGCAAATAATATATCAAAACCCAAATAGGTTTGTACTAACCAGGTATATCATAGTGTCACTTTTAAACCTTTCTAATTAAACAAGGTTTATTCAAAGTTTCAGGCCAAACCTGTTATTTTCTCCTCAATAACATCCAGACTATGATTTCCAATAAGAACCTTGATTCTAAACCTTTAAATCACAAAGAAATAAAGATTCTAGACACGGTAATCTTAAATGATATAATAGTAAGAGTTATATCACGTAACACACACATACAAATGCCATCCTTATATCCAAAGGTACACCTCTCCTTGATATGCTACCCTTATCCCACGGTACACCTCTCCTTGATATGCCACCCTTATCCCATGGTACACCTCTCCTTGAGATGCCACTTTTATATCCTCATTAAAACATTTCACAAAACAATTCCATATTGAACAGACCGTAGTCAATGGAATATTATCAGTTCAAAATCATCTTTATCAAAATTCCYATTTCTTATTAAAAGAACAACAAAATGATTAATACATAAATCAACACACAAATCCGGTTAATACAGACTTGACCRAATTTCATCTCCAATCAAACCTTGGCCGGATTAGAGTAATCCGGACAACACTATTCATTGTGTCCGATTTACCACTCCGGTCAATATAAGACCCTTGTCCGATTTACCAATCCGGACAACTTTCTCAATGCCTCGTCCGATTTAACAATCCGGACACGTAAAGATTTTGTCCGATTTAGATAAATCGGATACCTCTTAGTCGTATTCCTGCTTCTCCGTTCAATGTTTTCAAGCGATTTATATTTCTCAAATCCCACTAACACTTAGCATTGTACAACACTATGTTCGATTGAAGCTAAACCGGACAACAAGTGTCCGATTTAACATAATCCGGTCAACACACCAGGCGGTTTATATATTTTCAATTTTGTCTAACTCTAAATCGCACAACACTATAAGCGGTTTAGAGATAAATCGGTCATTACCTTACCCGATTTAAAATCAATTMTGGTAAACCTTCAAAACTCAACTCAATTCAATATGCAAATTTAAAATATTTTACAAGCATTTAACCACTCACCTTTAAAATCTTTTAGAAATAAGATTGAACCCAACTTGAATCCACTTGATTCCAATCAAAAGTTATCCGATCACCACTTCCTTTTCTTCTTAAATCGCACACTCTCTCTCCAAAAATGGCAAGAAAAATGTGATGGAGACTAAGACCCTCCTTATATACTTTCTAAAATAGGAAGGTCGGCTAAACCGCCTCCTTCACATGCATGCACATATACACTATGCATACACTCATTCATGCATATATCATGTATAATGCAAAGCATACCAWWTCATGCATATTCACATTACACATATATTCATATAATTGATGCATACTTATTTATGCATAAAGTTTCACACATTAGCATGATCAAATATATCAGTTTATCATGYCATCACGTAATCATTTAACAATTAATCATGTATTAATTACCTCAGAWGATAACCAGGATCCRGTTATCACACAAATCCAGAAGTAGTTGTGTCACTACTAGAAATCAAAATTGATGAAAAGTTGTGTTATGAAGAGACCCATAAAGCCATTACTGACTTCAAAGTAAAAGTGTTGAGAAATAAATAGATCAGACTAGTGAATGTACAGTGGCCATATCATAAG
>NW_020203512.1:0-2476 GCF_001531365.2 Cynara cardunculus var. scolymus | reverse complement strand
GCCCAAAGTGTTGTCCGAATAGGGTGTTCATCGTGCAACTGTTGTCCGGATAGAGTGTTCATCGCCCAGGTGTTGTCCGATGAAGGTGTTCACCACCCATGTGTTGTTCTATGAGGTCATTCCAAAGTTTGACTATTGTGTTTATGCGTCACTTAAATCTTGTTAAGTGGCAATAGTTGGCGTGTTTAACCGCGATAGATGGACAGGCAACCGGGATAGTTTGCGGGTTTAACCGCTATATATGGCGGGGCAACTGCGATAGTTGGCAGGTTTAACCCTGATAGATGGAGGGACGACCGATAGTTGGCGGGATAACCACGATAGATGGCGCGGCAGCCACGACAGTTTTAACAGTTGAAACCTGGATTGAAATTTATTATTATTTTATGGCAGGTTTTTAAACGAGGGAAATCACTCACTAGACCTGTCGGTCTAACCCTCAGTTGTTGTAAAATGTATTTTTGCTRGTCAACTCAGGTTGGAGAATAAAGGCAAACGAAAGATGTAAGTAGCTGTTGGATTAGTTTTTGTTAGAAAAGTTTTTTTAGAACAGACTTTTGCTATATGTATGGATATAACTGGTCTGTTTGGATATATTGGAACATGTTATWTTTTATAGCATGGATTTTGGAATTTAGTTTTGTGGGGTTATTACACCTAACCCTCCATTTTTCCCATAGCGTAATTTTTAACCAGTCAAAGCCACAACTATTGACTAGTCAAATCTGATCTTGACCGTATGAAAAGCTAGGATCACTTCTTACTTCTCAAATGTTTACCACTTCTCAAACTAACCATTGGTTATAATATATATATATATATATATATATATATATATATATATACAGAGAGAGAGAGCATAGTTCAAATGTTAACCTAAATTATTGTGTTAACTTTATAAACTTTATCAACCAATAACAATCCATCTTAGTATTAGGTTCTACTTTATCTAAAAATTTAATGTTAGGGTATATGGGCAATTTTGAAGAATGAACGACTGAAAGATCAAACTCCAGTGCGCTCCTAGAAACTAGAATGCGGCGAGTTCAAGCCTTAGCGCAAGATTCCTAAAGGCGCAAGCACTTCTTTCTCAGGGAGTGGATTCTTCCTCTCCCGAGTTGAGTTAAGATTCGACTAAGATTTTTGCAACTCCTATATCATAATTGGGAGTTACAAGATCCATAAAATCCCATGATTACTGCATTTTTAATATTGATCTTGTGATTTTTTCATTTTGTAATATTGATCTTCCATATTTAATATTTATAAATTTGYGATTGGTGGAGGAGATCTGTTAGTAAAGTGTTTGTTATTGTTCAAATTGTTATGGGTAAAGACATTGGAAAACAACACGATAATATTGAGAAGGTTAAAATTGTTTATGATGATAGTCGGAGGTCSAGATCGAGAAGTGAAGTAAATAATCAAAGCGAGTGTCTTGGTAATTATGAATACAAATTGACATAWATGACACAAATTGACATGTATACACCCATATAAACATAAATTGACATATATGAACACTTGTGGCAATTATGAATACAAATTGAAYATATATKTGAACACTTATGGAAATTATGTACACAAATTGAACATATATGAACACTTGTGGCAATTATGAACACAATTGAACATATACGATTTCTACTTTTTGTAACCGRTTATATTGATTGCACCTCCTCTTTTACATAAATATCCTTGAGCTATTATATTCACATATGTTTATGAGATTATAAGGGTAATAAATTAAATTTATAATATGATTAATCTTAACCCTATATTTTAAAAATCAATGGTCATGATTCGTTCATAAAGTTAACACAATAATTTGGGTTAACAAATGCATTTGCCCCAATAATATATATATATATATATATATAGAGAGAGAGAGAGAGAAAGAGAGAGAGCGTTTAGTTCAAATGTTAAACCAAATTATTGTGTTAACTTTATAAACATTTTCAATCAATCACAATCCATGTTAGTATTAAGTTCTATTATATCAAAAAATTTAATGTTAAGGTATGAGTATTTTTTTTATAACTTCTATATCATTAATTGGGAGTTACAAGATCCATAAAATCCTGTGATTGTTGCATTTTTAATATTGATCTTGTGATTTTTTTTTTAATTTTTTAATATTGATCTTCCATTTTTAATATTTATAAATTTGTGATTGGTGGAGGAGATCCTTTAATAAAGTGTTTGTTATAAAACCACACGACAACATTGAGAAGGTTAAAATTGTTTATGATGACAGGCGGAGTTCGAGATCAGGAAGTSAAGTAAATAATCAAAGTTGAGTGTCTTGGTATTTATGAATACAAATTGACATATATGACACAAATTGACATGTATACACCCATATGAACACAAATTGTCATATATAAACACTTGTGACAATTATGAACACCAATTTGTTATAACCGGGTCTGAGACAACYTGGGTTGAGGTAAATTATACATGTTTATTATGTGGA